>NC_068342.1:12258267-12558267 GCF_014633365.1 Diospyros lotus | reverse complement strand
TTCATTTCAGAAGTACATTGTCGGACTACAAGACTTTTCAGCATTAAACCAAGAAGAAAATAGAAATGAATTTAAGATAATAGGATTACGTCCCCACATTTTTATGCAGTTCCAAAGAGGTCTGGAGAGATGACAGTTTCCTGATGGTTTCAGCTCAGCCTTTGGAAACCAGATCATTCATCAGTTGTGATGAAAAATCCCCGTCCACAGAATATGAAAAGTAATATAACATAAATAGCAATCACATTTATGCAGCAAAGGATTAAACTGCAACCATAATGATGACAAGGAAGTATTCTAAAGATAGTTTCAGAGGAAATATAAAAATCAGGAGACACAAGAATAAAATTATGTCAGAAAAATGAAAATTAACAGAGAGATGCCATAATGTTTACACATCTATCTTTTGAGGTTTACAGCACTGATGTATTAAGTTATGAAGTCAAGATTTCATGGACTCCATTTAACAAATGAAGCAACTAGTAAGCGAAAAAGAGGTCTCTTATTGTCCAAACGACATACAGACTGATTATCATTTATACATCACACATATGACTTGTGCATCTTCAATTGTCACATAGACTATGATGGTGCAGAAGCAGGAGGATAGGATATTATGGAAAATCTAGAAGAACGTGTTTATTGCAATGCTTGTAAATTTTTTTCCCTTGAATCCGTAAAAATGATTTGATTACTAGGTTTCTTTCATAATTAACAAAAGACATGATCATACAACAGGGAAAGGATGGGACTAGAAATTAATATAAAATACCACAACCTAAGAGTAGTCGAAGAAGCTCTTGTTTACATACACAAATGCACCACAAACATTTGTCAATTATGCTCTATTCATCCTACATATATAAGAAAATGCAAAGAAGTTCATTGCATTTTGTTCCGTTTGAGTGGGCAATCCACTCTGCGAACACTAATTAACTGTCCAGCATATAACAAGAGAAACTGCAGCTCTCCAGCATTTGTTCAAGTAGAGACACATCTTCCAGGTGACTTCTTTCTATTCTTAAAATTTAATTACTTATCTTAAGCATAATGCACAAGAATTACCTAGATTCTTCTTGGGTGAACTTTTTTTACAATATTAACTCTTATTAGCTATCATTAGCATATAAATATATTTTTCCCCTCTTTGCAAGCTTATTATGGGCATAGCCAAGACCAACACCACCAACCCCCACTAGGTGGAATCCTCCACTCTCCTCTTAGGATAGTCTATTGGTCTTCCCTCTCTAAGACACAACCCCCCCCCCCCCCCCCCCCCACCAAAAACCCAAAAAAAAAAAAAAAAAAAAAACCTCTTTAGATAGGATCCTCCACATTAAGCTTAGGAAGGGTGTGTTATAGCTCAAATTTGTACTAAATCCTATTCTGAGATAGAGGTAGTTGACAATTAAATCTGAATATTCCCATTCTTTCTCATATTTATAACTGTTGTTGATTCTCAACCCTTTGCCTTAGAAAATCGATGCAAAGAAGGGATATAACACAGCATTAGATGATCGCATTGATGTGATGAAAGTCATCAGTTTGAGCCCGACTACCCATGAACCCAATGTGAGTTTTTCTATTTGGACTGGTTCCCATGCAGTTTCTGAATGCTAATAGATAAGATGTTTGTGAGATTGATATAAGGGGACAGGAATTTCCACATCTTGGGCAAACAAGATGAGCCTGACTTACAGAATTTAGTGAGGTTTCCTTTCAAGTTTCCTACCATCCAATCACCCCATATAATTATCATCATAAAATGTAAGATCAAAGATTTCTACCCTTTACCTTTCTGATACCAAGGATTTCAAAATGAGTAGATTGAGGCAGGAAGATGTTTCCTGATGATACCCAATATTTATTTATTTCTTTTTTTCTTGTTATAACTGGGTAGAGATAGCTGCAACAAAATGTGCTTTGAGTACCCAAGGGTAATTACAATCATAGTATATAGCAAACATTTATAATAGCATTGACTACCTTAAGAAAACCACATAAATTTGTCCCACAAGGATCATAGCCAATACAGCATTAAATTTCATATTCCAAATGGCTAGAAATCCTGCTCATTACAGGTAAATAGTCTTTCATTCCTTCGGCCAACTTTTTCTCTAGTTCAATTTCAATCAACGCTCTAAAAACAGACCCTTCCACTCAAAAAATAAGCCCTTAAAAACCCTGGGTACTATTAATAGATTCTACAGCAATAGGCCTAAGACTCAGAAAGCAATAACAAAAATGGCTGACTCAATAGCTGATTTCTCTTTAAATTTTGTGAACAAAAAATTATGTTTCTCTTAAAAGGTTTCAGAAGGAGCAAAGAGGCAAAATCCCACAAAAAATACAAGCAATTTCTCAAAAACTCAAATAGAAATTAGAAGATTTACATAACCAAACTATTGCAGTAGTACTCACAACTCCAAAAAAAAGGTAAATGAAAGAATTTCTGCTACTCTTATCAGCTTAAGTACCTTTCAAATATCTAGAGATTCTTCAGCTAATTGATGTCCCTATGAAAGACCGATGCTTGGAATAATTTTTGGAAGTAAATTATACACAGGCCTTGCAGTTGATTCACCAGTATTGGGAAGACATTTAAGCTCACTCTCTAGAGTGGAATAAGCATCTGCAAATGCCTGCAACAAGCTCTGTGCTTGAGTGTGAGAAATATAACATCAATAGATGATAATAAAACACATGTTAAGAAAATTCTGTTCATAGGACCACAAACTAAGTACACCAATAAACAGAATTGTCTCTTAGCAGAAGAGTGAATGTCCATCAATGGAATATTATCAAATTAACCAAAATAGATAGATAAATAGATTACTACACTGCTCCAGAAATTTGTATTCTTCTCAGTAGTAACTAAGATACAGGTTCTATAAATTTGGTTGAAAATCAGATGACAGTTCAAGATTTACAGCCAAAACAGATTAACAAATCAATATATGTTAAAAATAATTGTCCACAAAATCCTGGGATTTTATCACAGTGAAGCTGATGTCACTGACAATCAAAGCAGTTTTAGAAAACAGTTAAGCTGAAAACTGCAATAAATAGACTTTATAACAAAGACCTCATATGACTAGTAACCTCAAATCAATTCATCAGATCAAGTTTAAAGCCCATACATGAAAGGAGAAAGTATTCTCTTCTAACATTATTATTTTCCTGTTATGAAGTAAATGGCATAGAAACAATTACATTGAACAAAGAATGAAACAACCAAACAGAAACAAAAGGACACCGGATATATTTTCCTTCCTAAGAATTAGAAAACATATAAAGATAAGGAACTGAAGCATAGCCAAATTGTTTGTCTAATTTTAGGGAAAATGCATCTCTCTCTCACTTCCAACTAATAGAAGTGTAACAAATCAAAAACAAAGCTAGCCTTCACCATACTGCATCCACTTCATGTGATCATTGATCAATACTAGAAATACATGGTACTACATACAGCATGCCCAAACAGCTGCAGGTGCTAAAGGTCAAAGAGTCAGAGACTCACAGTGACATATATAGAGTAATGCTACTTGCACATCTAGGTTGATTAATAGGGTGTCAACCTAGATGTGCAAGTAGCATTACTCGACATATATATGGTAGTGTCCCCACAAATCTGTCAGGACCCTAGGGTGTATGGCAGCTTATAGTAGGGTTGGGTGTAGCATATTATTCCTCAGGAGTAGTTAGTTATTTTACTGCTTGTAATTTCTGTTTTGCCTTTGTAATAGAATCCTAGCATAGGAGAAGTAGCAAAAATTATTTACCATACTATTTTCAGATAATATAGAAATCAAATTTCTCTCCTCTTTTTTCCAAGACAGTTAGATTAAAAAATTTGAGCTGTAAAGAATGATATTCTCTACTCTTTTGCTTTATTGGAAGCAGATGACACTAAAATTTTAAATTTCAAGAACATATTAATTAGCAAATGCCCTAAAAAATTACAGCAAAAGTCAATTTTAGAGTCCAATTTACATGTATTCAGCAAGATACGAAAATGGTGAAAATACAAAATACTTTAAAAGTGAAACCTACATATGACTGACCTTGATGCACTGATGTATTCGGAAGCAATTACGGCCCACATTATTAGTTGGAAAAAGGGGATCATCGATGTAGATTGGATCAATGCTACAAGATTCAACAATAGATCAATAAGAGTACACTAAAAGAATTAAAGAGAGCTCCCATACAACACAAATCTCAAAAAAAAAAAACTTCCAATTACCTGTATCCTCTTTCCCTATTTATGTATATTCCACTCCCTCGTACTGAAATACACATCTGGCGAGGATCAAAAACATTCCTAGGGTTGAACAGTAATCATGGTTAACATAAATTATTAAGATCAATCTCTTGAATCAAACCAAAGATTCAACAATCAAAATGAGAAGATGAGAGAAGAAATCATACAGTGAATTGGAAGAAAGTTTGTTTTCCTTGGAAGAAGGTGGGTTACATAATAGAAATCTCAGTTTGTTAAACAAAGAAGATGGTAAGGTGACTTTAGAGGTGTGGTCTTGAAAGTGTATTGTTTAAGGAGAAGAATAGTGGCTATAAGTACGGGTTTTTGAGGGATGACAGGTAGACTGAAGCCATTTTGTTGGCTCACGGGACAGGTGTTTGGAGAGTTATTATGCCAATAGGGAAGCTCTTTCCAGTTAAGATTCAACAAGGGTAATGGTTACTGGAAAATATTATAGTAGGATAGTTTGAGTGGTTATAAACCCCTTTGTTTTCTCTTTCTAGATCTCTTTCATTTAGGTAGAAATTGCAAATTCACTGTTATTACTTGCCTTTAGGCTACCCTATTGTCATGTCTCTCATATGAGACTCGAACAGAACAGAGATTAGATGAAGATTGAGGAAGAGAAGAGAGTTTTGGCGGGAGAATTTGAAAGAGAGAATTGAAAGGGAAGAGAAATAGAAGGGAAAGAATTCTATTATTTCTCAATATGAATTCGCATCCTCTTACATCTTAGCCTTGTATAGGCTCTTCCCACTAGCTAGCAGCATAACCGTAGGGGAAACAACCAACAAAGCAACAACTAACTAATACAAGTGGCAACTGCCTTAACAACAAAATTTCAAAATTGCCCTTGGATTGTGACATTCCCCACCCCTTGAAATCATTCTCATCCCCAAGAACTTAGAGAAGGCCAGTAGCTTAGGGGAATTACTTGAGCAACTCTGGTAGGTATTCCCAAGTTGTGTGGTCAGGATGCATGTGCAACCACCTTACCAACACTTGAGTCAAGGGAATTGCGCCTTGGTAGATAACTCTCTTATCTATAAGACTATAATGGCCCGAGGCTCCAGAACTTCTTCCAAATCTTCGCCCTTGGCTAGTAGTAGCATTAGGTTCAATAGACTTCTTCAGTAATGAGACACGGAACACGAGGTGAGTGTTGACCCCTACTAGCAACTGCAATTTATAGGCCACCTTTCCCACCTTAGATTCTATGGGATAATGGCCAAAGTACTTGGGATTGAGTTTGGGGATTGGGGTAGCTAAAAAAGGATGTTGTAGGAATCTCTTCACCTTTAAATAGACCCTATCCCCCACATTAAAGGATCTATCACTCCTCCTTTTATCTTCCTTTTGTTTCATTCTGTTATGAGTTGTGGCCAATTCCCTCTCAAGTATAGTTAGCACTTCTTGTTTCTATTGCAAGTATTGTTCCACGACAGCCATGGTGGCTGTAGTGTTGGATAAGGCTGGCAACAGGGGAGACCTATAACCAAATGCTGCTTTAAAGGGGCTCTGTTTGATAGCACAGTGGTAGCTAGAGTTATCCCAGCATTGTGTCAAAGACAACCATCTATTCCAACTTTTAGGTTTAGTGAAGCACATACACCTTAAGTAAGCCTCTAGGCATTGATTAACTCTCTCAGTTTGGCCATCCATTTGGGGATGATATGCAATAGACATATGTAGCCCACCCCACTCCCAAGTTCTTAAACAATTCTTGCTAGAAAATGCTAGTGAAAATCTTGTCCCTATCAAACACAATTGATTTAGTCACCCTGTGAATTTTAACCATTGAATCTAGGAAAATTCTTGCCACCTCTTGAGCTGAAAAAAGATGTGTGGGACTAATGAAGTGTGCAAATTTGGTCAGTCAATCCACCACAACTAGTATTACATCATTCCTTCCAGATCTAAGGAGACCTTCTATAAAATCCATGGAAATATCCTCCCCTGCCTATTCAGGTATAGCCAATGGTTGCAATAGACTCAAATAGGCCACTTGTTCATGTTTACAATGCTGGCAAGTGGTACAAGATAAGACAAACTCAACTACATCCTTCTTTTGTCCAGGCCAATAGAATAAGTGTCTCACCTTATGATATGTAGCCCTGATTCTTGAGTGACCACCCAATGGGGAACAATGCAATGTAGCCAGAATCCTTTCCTTCAAGGAACTGTCATTTCCCACTACCAGCCTTCCATTGAATCTAACCAAGCCATTGGAGAGTGTGTATCTTGGACTCCCTGTAGGATGCACCGTAAGTTTGGCTATAAGGTCCGTCCTTCAGCCATGAAATTTGTTCATAACTCCTAGCTAACTCCTTAACCCATTCGAGTACCATAACAATTATAGATTGATAGTTGCCCTTCTCTCCCCTGCTTTATAGGACATCAGCCACCACATTTTCCTTCCCTTTCGGTAGAGAATGGTGTAATCCAGCCCCATTAACTTCGACACCCCCTTCCTCTACAACTAAGTATGTAACCTTTGTTGAGATAGGAATTATAAACTCTCATGATCTGTTTTAATTATAAGAGGATTCCCTTCCAAGTAGTGCCTCCCAAAGGTGAGCAGTGGAATGCTTTCAAGATCCTTTCTTTCAAAGACTAGTCATCCCCTACCACCAATCTAGCTTTATATCGAACCAAACCATTGGCAAGCGTATAACCTAAAAGATTCCCAGGTTGCACTGACCCCTAGACCATTCCATTCATCTTAAGCACTCCACTACTCACCTTTGGGAGGTCATTCTAGAGTGCAAGTGACTTATCAGAAGGAAAAACAGCTGTTTTTTTTGCCTAGGCAAAAGAAGAATGTGGTGCAATTTTTGATGTCATGTGCCATATGTCAGTAGTGCAAACAGGAGCAGGTGTCTTACCCCAAGTTGTTGCAGCCCTTGGCCATTCCCGAGCAAGCATGGGATGGTATTTGTATGGATTTCGTAGAGGGATTACCAAGATTATAAGCTAAGGATGTTATCTTGGTGATAGTGGACCATCTGACCAAATTTGGCCATTTTATCAACTTGACACACTCATTTACAGCTCCAAAGGTGACACGAGTATTCTTAAATTCTCTGGCTAAAATCCATGGAATACCTAAGTTTATTGTGTCTGACCGAGATAAGATTTTACAAGTGTTTTTTGGCAAGAATTATTCAAGAAGTTGGGGGTGGGGTTACATATGTCCACCGCATATCACCCACAAACAGATGGCCAAACGAAGAGGGTTAATCAGTGTGTGGAGATATACTTGCGTTGCATGTGTTTCACTAAATCTAGAAGCTGGAACAAGTGGTTAGCCCTAGCACAATGGTGGTATAATTCCAGTTACCACAGTGCTATTAAGAGGTGTCCATTCGAGGCTATGTTTGGTTACAAACCCTCCCTTTTGCCTGCTATTTCAAGTCCAAATCCTACTATGGCCGTAGTAGGACAATACTTGCAATAGAGACAACAAATGTTGACCATTCTCAAGAAGGAATTAGTCGCTACCCAAAATCGAATGAAGCAAATAGCTGACAAAAAAAGAAGCGACAAGTCGTTCAATGTGGGGGACAGTTTATTTTAAGTGGCCAAGGTGGGCAAAGTTGCTTACAGGTTGCAACTTCTAGAGGGAGTGAATTCTCACTCTGTGTTTCATGTTTCCTTACTCAAGCAAGCTAAGGAGCCTATGGTTAATGCAAGCCAGGATCTGCCACCAAAAGAAATGGAAGAAGCGGTCAAACCTCGGGCTATTGTGGAGAAGAGGGTCATCTACCAAGGATCACTGCCCTTAACTTAGGTCTTGGTATAGCGGTCTCACCTCCATCCGAAGCACACCACTTGGGAAAATCTGCCTGACTTGTTGAAGCAGTTTCCTAGGGCTGTGGATCTACTCTAATTCTTGGGAACAAGAATTGTTTGAAGAGGGGGGAAAATTATCACGATCCTAGGGTTAGGAAGGGAATATCAATAAATTACAGTTGTAAGAGATAGTTAGATGGTAGTTATGGGAAGGTTGTAATTGGTTAGATTTAAGGACCTCAAAAGTGACTTTGAGGTGGGTTAGATGTTCATAGCTGGGCCTATAGATGAAGATGTCATCAAAGAAAACTAATATGAATGTTCTTACTAAGGCTTGAAAATTTGGTTTATCAATGCCTAAAAAGGAGTTGGGGCGTTGGTGAGCCCAAAGGGCATGACAACAAATTCATATAGCCCTTGGTGTGTAAGGAAAGCTATCTTTGGTATATTAGAGGGCTTCATCAAGATTTGGTAATATCTGAACTTTAGGTCCAATTTGGAAAAGATTTTGGCCCCAGATAACTCATCTAATAGATCATTAATGAGGGGTATAGGGAATTTATTTTTGATGGTGTTGGAGTTGAGTTGACGGTAGTCAACACAAAGCCTCCATGTTGCATCTTTTTTTTATTTTTTCACAAGGAGAACAAGAGAGGCAAACGGGCTTTGGCTAGGTTGAATGATAGAGGTGGATAATATGTTGGAGACTTGTTTCTCTATTTATGCTTTCTGAATTGGTGAATATCTATAGGCTCTGATGTTCACAGGGGTAGAGTTAAGCTTGAGGTGTATGGAATGGTTCAGTGGTCTCTAGGGTGGTAGTGAGTTGGGTTCAACAAATAAGTCCTTAAATTTAGTTAAAAGTATGTGTAAGCTATATGAAAGTTGTACCTTAGTGGAAAGCTGGAGAGTGGCAGAGATGCCAGCTATTTGATGCTTCTTCCCTTCCACTTCTACTTCTATTCCTCCCCATTCCATAGCTTGTATTGAATACAACTGTGCCCTTTACTCTATTAATTTTTGATGCGGTCACCGATCAAGACTCGGCCCAAGGCCGACCCAACCAAACCGGAACAGTATCACCAAAATAATAGTGCCATAATGTTATTTTAATACTTTTTAAGTTTTAGAATTCTACTTGATTTAGGATTCTACTTTATATTTCTACTTGATTTAGGATTCTATTTCATGTTTCTACTTGATTTAGGATTCTACTTCATATTTGATTAGGGTTTTATTTTTATTAGGATTCTAGTTGACTTTTATTTAGGATTTATTTCTATTAGAATTCTAGTTGGATTTTGTTTACAAATATTAGATAGATTTGGATTAGCCAAATACTATAAATATGCCTAGGATCTAAAGTTTGTAATAAAGTTTTTCTTAATCAAATTTCAGCAACCTATTTAGGTTTTCTTAGCAAAACAGTTTTGTTTTTGTGTTTTCTTGAAAGCCAAGCTTTGGCCATTGAAGTTTGCCCTTCCAAGGGTTTATTTTGGTGTGTTTTTTCATACACGCGTTACACGTTGTGTCAAGTGATATCAGAGCGGTTCATCAACCAATCAGATGGCCAATCTTGAAAGTAACGGTAGCAACCAGCCTCATGACGGTGATTGGGGGCTGCCCGCGGTTTGGAGAGCAATTGAAGAACAACGGGAAATAACTCGTACAATAGAGCAGCAATTAGAGCGAATCCGCAACCAATTGGGCGTTTTACAACGAGTTAAGGATAATCGGAACCGGACTAATGGCATGAATCAAGCCGGCTATGTTAAACCGGGAAGACCAGCCATTAATCTGTCCTCATTAATCCTAGAAGACCAATGATGGATGATAGCGATGATGAGGATGATCTTGGTCGTATGATAGCCAACCCTAGTGGTAAAGGGGTTAAGAGGAATGCACAGCAACACAACAATTGGGGAAACGATGAGTATAAACTAAAGAATGACTTTTCGATAAGTTTGGAGCTTGATTTCGAAGATTATGTTGTCCCAGCAACCTCAACGTCTACAAACTCAGGTCTGATTTATGTTGCTAACATGACAGAAACTCCAAGGTTATTGACTCATACTAGGGTATTTTCCAGTCCTGAGGGCTCAGGCATTGCTTCGCAACCCAATGATGGTGGTGTTTCTTCTGATCGACTTGCGACTATAAAGGAGATGGAGGTCATGGTAGCAAATCCTTCTACAGTTTATTCAAGCTCTGGCATGGTTGAATCTAAGGCAATAAGAACATATTCACCTTCGCAATTGCAAAAGCAAGATGGTCACATGAGTCTCTTTGTGGATAGGGGTGTTGGATCTCCTAGGCTAGTTAACTCAATTGTTGTTATAGCTGATCAAATGCTTAGACCAAAGGAAGATTCAAGCATCAATATTTTAAGTGATGGAGAGATTGTTGGTAGTCATGGAATAAGCTTTTATTCGAAACAGTTGCAAAAGAATGCTTCTCCTGGCAAGAAAAATCTACAAATAAATTCAGAATCCGTTGAGGAGTCAAAATCAAGAAAGCTAATGAGAGGAGAAAGACTTGTGATAAGATCTACCAAATTAGAGAAGCGCTCAAAATGGAATGTTCAACATCCTCAATCTAACAGTAATAATACAATGGAGGTAGAGGGTAACAAACATGGCAATGGTTGGACCCATGCCAATGCAGATATGGCTAAGAAGGGGAGGAGTGTCTTTGCTCATGTTCCCTTAGCAGAAAAATTCAAGCAGTTTAGGAAGGTGTCAAGCAAAGGTTGCACAAATAAGAAGTACACGGCGACAGCTGACAAGCATAGAAAACACAAGGTATTTGAGATTGGAGATGAAGTCATGATATTCTTAAAGAAGAAACGGATTCTAGCAGGACAACAGAACAAGCTCAAGCCAAAGAAGTATGATCCTTACAAGATTACAAAGAAGATATATGATAATGCTTATGTTGTGGATTTTCCTAATCATATGAGTATTTCCAAACATTCAATGTGGCTAATCTCTTATCGTACTTACCGGATGTGGATTTGTTCAAACGGGATCAAAATTCGAGGTCGAATTTTTCTCAAGTGAAGGTGAATGATGCGGTCACCAATCAAGACTCGGCTCAAGGCCGATCCAACCAAACCGGAACAGTATCACCAAATAATAGTGCCATAATGTTATTTTAATACTTCTTAAGTTTTAGAATTCTACTTGATTTAGGATTCTACTTTATATTTCTACTTGATTTAGGATTCTATTTCATGTTTCTACTTGATTTAGGATTTTACTTCATATTTGATTAGGGTTTTATTTTTATTAGGATTCTAGTTGACTTTTATTTAGAATTTATTTCTATTAGAATTCTAGTTGGATTTTGTTTACAAATATTAGATAGATTTGGATTAGCCAAATACTATAAATATGCCTAGGATTTAGAGTTTGTAATAAAGTTTTTCTTAATCAAATTTCAGCAACTTATTTGGGTTTTCTTAGCAAAACAGTTTTGTTTTTGTTTCTTCTTGAAAGCCAAGCTTCGGCCATTGAAGTTTGCTATTCCAAGGGTTTATTTTGGTGTGTGTTTTCACACACGCGCTACACACTGCGTCAATTTTTGTAATTTCTTTCCATTGATCACTTTGCACTCCCCTTCTTCCATATTGCCCATCAAAGTCAACTTCTTACACCCTATCTCCACAGTGACTTCTAATTTGTTGAAGTCAAATGTTAAGGGACTGACTATACGCATCCAGTCAACTCCTAAAACAATGTCACATTCTCCCAATTCCAAAATTCTCAAGTCAGCTTGGAATTCTAGCCCTTGCATTATCCATCTAAAGTCCACACACTTGTAGTGGCTATACATTTTATTTCCATTAGCCACTGTCATTGATGAGGGGGTGGTGGTTGTCATTCTACACTTCATCTTGGTGGAAATGGCTTCATTCAAGAAGCTGTGAGTACTGTCACTATCTATCAACACCATGAGCTTCTTCTTCCCAACCTGCCCCCTCACCTTCATTATTTTCCCAACTAGTCCCCCTCTAAGAGCGTGGATAGAGATCTCTCCACCCTCGTCCCCTTGTTCTTCCTTAGGCATGGTCTCTGCTTCCTCTCTTTCTTCTTCCTCCACTTTCCATGCTTGGTCTTCATCTACCCCTTCCATGTTTGAGAGTCGTCTCTTACACTAGTGTTTAGGGCTATATCGATCCCCACACCTATAGCATAATCCTATCAACCTCATTTGCTCTATAGTGGTAGTTTTGTTAGCAAGTGGATGGGAGTTTCCTTTAGGTATGCCTGGAGTCAATCCAGCAATTAAGGCTTGGGAATTACCCCTCATGGGATGGCTAAAAGTAGGCACCGACCTTGGGAAGGTCTTATTCTTTTTTGAAAATGGCTTCAAGGGTTAATTCTTGCAACCTGGCCTTTTTTGTCGCTTGTCTCACCGTTGTTGGCATCATCATCTTCACCATAGATCTTAGCTCGTCCTTTAAGCCATTGATAAAACTAGACACAAAATATTGCTTTGTAAGGAAGGGTTGAGCATTCCACATTAGAGCACCTAATTCCTTAAACCGATCCTTCCTACTTAAGTTTGTTAAATTCCTCAATCATGTCAGCCATATTTCTCTCCCCAAAACGCTTGCACAATTCCTCAACAAAATCAATCCATCTTGTTTCTACTCCTCTAGATCTGGACTATCCTTGAAACCACGCATCAGTCGTATCATTCAGATAAGCAGTGGCAAGGGTAATCCTTTGATGTTCAGCATTATAAAACTGGAAGAAGTGCTCACTAAAGCAAGAGCTTCACAATGGAAAGAATGAAAAACAAAGGTAGAAAAATACCCCAGGTGCTCTTCCAATTAAAAACAGAACAAATGAATAATGAAACACTTAACATAAGAGGAAAGCTGACTTATATACTGTCAACTTTCATACAACATATTAAAACGCGTCAAACAGAAACAACAAACAAAAACAACTAACTAACCACTTACAAAAACAGCAACAATACTACAACAAAGCAGAAATATCTTCAACATGCCCCATCAAACGAGACTCCATAATCAACTGTGAGCAGAAACAGTTGTGCAATGACCAACAGGTGTCATGTGGAGTCGAAGTTTGTTACATAGAAACAAGAACCGATCCGTAGGCAAGCCCTTGGTAAAAATGTTAGCAACTTGATGCTAAGAAGGAACATACCGAATTTCCACATCTCCAGATTCAACCTTCTCGCAAACAAAATACACATCAACTTCAATGTGCTTAGTCCTGGAGTGGAACACAGGATTTTCAGCAATAGACTTAGCAGCTAGGTTGTCACACCAGAGAATAGGTGTAGCAGGAAAAGGATAACTCAATTCAGTTAGTGAAGTCTTTAACCACAAGATTTCAGTAACACCTTGCGCCATAACTCGATATTCTGCTTCACCAACAGAACGAGCAATCACAGTTTGCTTCTTTGAGCTCCAAACTAAGAGATTATCTCCAAGAAAGGCATAGACACCACTAGTGGACCGTCTGGTGACTTTACAACCAGTATGGTCAGCATCAGTATACACAGAGAGAGCCAAACCAGAAGAAGATGGGGTGAACTTCAGACCAAATCCAATTGTTCCCTTCAGATAACGAAGTAAACGTTTACAGGCAAGCCAATGTTGAACCTTTGGAGCAGTTGAGAACTGACTTAGCTTATTAATAGTGAAGGCAATATTCGGACGAGTATAGGTGAGATATTGAAGAGACCCAACAATAGTCTGATAAAGAACTGGGTTCGAAAAATCATCACCATCAGTAGTTAATGAACAGCCTGAACTCATGGGAGTTGTACAAGGCTTACAACCAGTCATGGCAGCCTTCTGAAGTAAGTCCAATGTATACTTGGACTGAGTCAAATACAAGCCAGTAGCATCCCTATAGGCCTCAAAGCTAAGAAAATAGTTAACAAATCCAAGAGTCTTGAGGGAAAAATAGGTGTCTAGATCTTTGATACAGGCATGTAAAGCAGCTGTATTGGAGCCTGTGATGAGAATATCATCGACATACACCAGAACAAACAACACATATGTAGACTCCCCTTTTAAAAACAAAGAAGCATCCGAGATAGCACGCACAAAGCCCCAATCCGGCAGAGCAGTTCGCAACTTATTGTACCAAGCTCGTGGAGCTTGTTTAAGGCCATAAAGAGACTTCTTCAGTCTGCACACATGTGAAGGAAGCTTTGAACTAATAAACCCCTCAGGCTGCACCATATAAATAGCCTCTTGCAGAGAAAATAAGACTCTAATAGTAAGAGCTTTAACTACCGGGCTAAATGTCTCGGCATAATCAATGCCAGGAGTTTGAAGAAACCCTTTTGCAACAAGCTTAGCTTTATACTTAAGAATAGACCCATCAGGCTTGTATTTAACCTGGAAAATCCAATTACAAGCGATCAAATTCATATCAGAGGAAGGAGGAACAAGGTCCTATGTATTATTGCATTGAAGAGCAGAATATTCCTCTTTCATAGCTTGAGCCCAATTGGAGTCTAAAAGAGCTTCTTGAACAGTATTAGGTTCTAGAGAGCTCAGTAGGACATGTGGAGAAGAAAGAGTTAACTGTCTGGCCTTAGAACGAGTGATCATTGGATGAATAGACAATGCTGGAGTAGTAATTGTAGACTGAAGATGGGGAGGAGTAGAACTGGAGGAAGAGTTTGAAATTGAATTGGAAGATAAACGAGAAGGTTGAGAAAGAGATGGTTGGTCAGAAGCAGGAGATGAATGAGAATTAGCAGCAGGACAAATAGAAGAAGGAATAGGTGCTACTCGAGGAGCTGAACAAGAAGAGACAGAAGAATGTTTGAAGAAATTAAGAACATCTGTGGACACACCCGAGAAAGACGATTGTTTAGATGAAGAGTTTGATGAAACTGAACTGGGAAACAACTGAGAATATGGAAACTCATCAAGATTGAAAATGACATGACGTGTTATATACACTCTACCCGAAGAATCCATGCATTTGTACCCAGCATGCACATGACTGTAACCTAAAAGCACACATTTAGTAGAATGAAAATTAAACTTGTGCTTGCTATAAGGTCGAAGATACGGAAAGCAAGCACAACCAAATGGTTGCAACTGAAGATAGTTAAGGAGTTTGTGATAAAGTTTTTCAAAGGGACTTTGAAACTGTAATGGTGCAGCTAGTAACAAATTAATAGTAAAGATAGTTGTTTGAAAGGCTTCAACCCAGAATTTGAGAGGCATTTGAGCATGAGATAAAAGAGATAGACTCATTTCAACAATATGCCTATGTTTTCTTTCAGCAACTCCATTTTGCTGGTGTGTATAGGGACAAGAAAATCTATGTTGAATACCATAAGAGGCAAGATAGGGCAGTAAAGCTTTAAATTCTCCCCCATTGTCTATATGAAGAGCACGAAATTTGGATTTGTATTGCAACTCAACAAATTTATGAAAGGTCTTGAAGACATTTAACGTGTCAGACTCTTGTCTAATAGGATACAGCCATGTGTAACGAGTAAAAGCATCCACAAAAACTATGTAGTACCTATATCCCTCAATGGACAAGACTAGGGATGGACCCCACAGGTCTAAATATACAATTTCTAGAGGATGCTTTGCTGAAATTTGACAAGAAGCAAAAGGAAGTTGATGTAGCTTACCCAATTTGCAAGAATCACAAAAAGACAGATGGTTAGAATTGCATGAAATATGTATTTTATTGAGAACATGTTTCAATACATTGAAATAAGGATGACTCAGCCTATCATGACACTATTTACAAACTCTATTGTTATTACAACAGGACTGTAAGCTAGACAAAGATAAATTTTGCCTATTACAACAATTAACAAGATCGTGTGAAACAAATGAGATAGGAGACTTCTTAGAGGTAATAGCAGAGAAATTGCTAATTTCAGAAGAAGAAGAAACACTGCGAGGCTGAGCACGAGCAAGTGCTGGAGCAAGTTGATAAAAACCATCTTTAAGCACCCCTCGGAATAGCACCTGACCCATTTCCTTGTCCTTGATCAAACAAAAGGTGGAGTGAAATTCAGCAATGACATTATTTTCATTAGTAAGTTGAGACACACTAATGAGGTTTTTAGTCATTTTAGGCACATGTAAGACATTTGGTAATGAAAGAATGGAAATAGGAGTTGAATGCGTAAGCATTTGAGTAAGACCAACATTTGAGATTGGAAGAGTCTTACCATTACCAACAGCTACCTTATATGTCCCATTGTAAGGAGAATGAAGAGAAAGATTGTTTAAGCTAGAAGTGATGTGGTTTGTAGCACCTAAGTCTACACACCAAGATTGATCACCAAATTGATTAGAATGTGGATAATGCTGAGAATACTGAGGTCTGGAGTCAAAAGGAGGTTGTGACACATGTCCATATGAAGTCCCAAATGGAAACTCTAATTCAATCAAGTAACCTCGATTGGACTCCTAAGAAGAAGCTATGAAAGCCTAAGAGTCGAATTGAGATGTGCTGCCACCTTCTTTACCAAATGAATTAAAATTTCGCTGAAAGTTTATGTCAAACCTATGATAACATCGATCAGCAAAATGTCCTGGTTTGCCACATAATTGGCAATAAAACCGTTTGCCTGACAATCTGCCTCGACCTCGATTATTTCCTCCTCTGTAATTACCTCCTCCTTGAAATTTAGTGGAATTCCTACCTCCTCTGGTTGTTTGAGATGCAAAATTCACTAACATTGTAGCATTCTCAAAAGTATTTCCATTTGATACCTGAGAAACATTCTCAGTTGACAATCTCTGCTCATGCATCAACAAAAGATATTGCACCTTATCTATGCTGATCTCATCCATCTGATAGGTGATCAAACCTATGACATTGTCATAGTCATCACCTAATTCATTCAATATCGCCATTAACAAGCCCTTGTCACTAATCATATCACCAATAGCAGCTAAGGAATGTCCCATAGTCTTGATTTTCAAGAGATAATCATTCACTGACAGATCATTCTTCTTTATCGATCTAAGTTGTTGCTTCAGCTAAAACGAGCGAGCAACAATTTGTTGAGAATATAAATTCTCCAGAAAAGGCCACACCTCTGACGAGCTTTCACAATGTATTACCTGACCTAGGACTTCCTTGTCAATCGTTGAAAATAACCAGCCTAACAGAAGCTGCTCAGATCAAATCCAACTAAGATAATCTGGATTAACAACCTCCTGCTCTCCTTGATCGGAGTACTGATACTTAAGCGGTGGAGCAGTTTTGTCAACAAACTGCATTAGATCAAACGCACGGATAGTCGCCATGATTTGCGCCTTCTAGTAAAGATAATTACTGGAATTAAGTTTCGTCAGAACGAAACTAAATGCCTTTGCTACTGTCGTAAAATCCGACTGAGTAGCTACAGACAATGTTGAAGCAGATTGAGGAGGATTGGATGAGGCTGAATTGTGCGACATCATTGATGTAAGTCTTTGGCTCTGATACCATGAAGCGAGAGCTTCACAATGGAAAGAATGAAAAACAAAAGTAGAAAAATACCTCAGGTGCTCTTCCAATTAAAAACGGAACAAATGAATAATGACACACTTAACATAAGAGGAAAGCCGACTTATATACTGTCGACTTTCATACAACATATTAAAACGCGTCAAACAGAAACAACTAACTAACCACTTACAAAAACAGCAGCAACACTACAACAAAGCAGAAATATCTTCAACACTCACACTAGTGGATCCACCACCTAGGCTTGGATCTGTTGAATATAGGTATTTCTAACCTCAACATCAGTCTGTGAGCAGTATTATGAGAAGACAATTCTCTTACCTGCACTCTTGGTGCCTCTTCAGATAAGCTTTATGTCTCCACCACGCCTATAGGCCTAGGAAGAATTCCTTGGCCTACCACACCTGAATCAACTACAGATCTGGAAGGTAATTCTGGAGGTAGCTAGAATTGAGGAAGTGAAGACAGCATGTTAAACATGCTGTTGATTATCTGTCCGTACTACTTCATCGTTTCTCTATGTCATTCTAATTCTCTTTGCATGCCTTCCCAAGAGGCTGTGAGATCCTCACGCATCCCTTCCCTAATCACAATTACATCTTCTCTGCTTTGAGTGACAGCTTTGTGAGTCTGTGTGATTCTGAACTCCAATGCTTCCATTCTTAACTCCAATTGCTTCAATCTCGTCCCTTCCACAATAACAATCTATGACCAATCCACTCCTTCCAATCAACACAAATCCTAAATTCACGTCACATATCACAATTCAACGTGATCTGATATATTATGTTCTTCCGCAGCCACGCCAATTCTATGCCGGAGATCGCTGACTCTGATACTAAATGTCAAGTCTCTCAAATGAGACTTGAACACAACAGAGCTTAGAGGGAGATCGAGGAAGAGGAGAGAGTTTTGGAGGGAGAAATTGAAAGAGAGAATTGAGAGGGAAGAGAAATAGGAGGGAAAGAATTATGTTATTTCTCAACATGAATTCCCATCCTCTTACATCTTAGCCTTATATAGGCTCTTCCCACTAGCTACGAGCATAAACCGTAAGGGAAACAATCAACAAAGCAACACCTAACTAATACAAGTGGCTATTGCCTTAACAACAAGATTTCAAAATTGCCCTTGGATTGTGACACCTATTTGGTTGTGTCTGGTCCCCCTTTTAGGAGAAACTTTCAGGACTGGGAATTGGAGTTCTGACAGCATTTTCAAGTTCTCTTTGTTGGATTCTCGGGTAAACAGCTGGTACAGCTATGTGTATGTGGCTATTATAGAAAGGTAGACTTGGTGGTGCAAGGCTGTAAATGGCAGATCCAATGGCATAAATCAGGGAAGAAAAAAAGGAAGATAGCAATCAATCTAAATGGCAGTTATTTTATATCAGCTGTGATTAGGAGAATGTTTCTATGTATATTCTTTCCTTTTCTAGATTTCTAAAACTGTATATTCTAGAGTTATAAATAAAGGGAAAGCCGAAGAGGTAGGGGTCTTTGTCTACCCTTTCAAAAGCCTAATTGCCTGCTGATTTTAACACACTCTTGATGATTATCCTCCTTTAGGTCAATATACTGGTTTGGCTGTGGATTTGTTCATTGGTGTTCTTCAAGATGGGGAAGTCTTTCCCCTAGAAAGCCATTTGGAACCAAAAACACCCCTAGGGTGGCTTTCTTTGTTTGGTTCACTGCTAATGGAAGCTTGTGACAATGGGTGAGCCAAGGAAAAGAGGCCAGTTTTTGGTTGATTGGTTTTTTATGTGCAAAAAAATTTTGGTTCAGGCATTCAACACTTGTCACAGACACGGTTTTGGCATCTCATTCCTTTGATGGAGGAGCATTCTGTCTATTGCCTTAAAGCCTCTATTCTCTTCTCTTTGTTTATGTAGATGTTTGTTTGGCTCTGCCCCTCTTTCTACCTCTTCTTTTTCTATTTTTATATATGAGCTGTTTAATTTTAGCTTCTGAGTTTTCTGTGTTGTACCTGGTTTATGATGGTTCTTTTAGTATATAATACACAAAAAAAGATTCAAACGCTTTTGACTTACCCAAAGAAGTAAAAGAAGTCCATCAAAAGGCTCCCAAAGTTCTACAAGTAAATAATACACAAATGAATTAGTAAAAATATAGATTAATACATTTACCATAGTGCATAAATACAAGGTGAAAACTTTTATGCCTTGCATGCAGCCAACAAATTGGGGATTAGACTTTCTTCATATAATGATTCTGCCCTGATTATACAGGCAATGCATGAATATAAAGGTAGCAGCACGTGGGTCATGTATGTATAACAAGAAGAAGATCCAGATAAAGTTGGAGCACTAAGAATTTGGAAATGCAAACCTTGGCATGCCCATAACAAGAAGACAATAAGGAGTTAAACCATACAATTGATGCCGAATTTTCACAAAGGTACTTAATGAGAAAACTGAGGGAACAAAATAGACTCAAAAGAGCAGAAGCACAAAAAAAGGAAAAAGAGCAAATAAAGGAAAAACTACACTCCATCCACCACAATAGCAACACTGGCATCACTTGGTCTGGCTCAGTAAAACAAAAGAAAGGATGACAGATAACCTAAGCGTGGTTATGTTAAAATTATGGACAAATAAACCTAAACAACAGAGGAAAATATAAGCTAAGTTGATCCAAGTAACTAAAGCAAAAAGTTCACTTAGATCACACATTTTTATGTTATCTAAACCTTTAACTAATTCTTTGTGGGGCCTTAAACATGTACATGGTAAGGTACATAACATTAAAATCCGTGTTGCATGGAGCAATATGGCTGCTGAGCACAAGCATACATCTAAGTGCCAGGTTCAAGACTTCTCAGGCTGAACATTCATATTTCTAGATATTGTTCTTCTATTTCTTAAGATAAAATGGTTCTTGTACAGCATTGAGCATTGGTGAGGACACTTCGTTCATTTCTAGAGCAACATGAGACCAATTATACATCTTGTACACAAGCTTGCAAACTGTGTGGCTCACTATCAACACTTCTAATTGGCATGAGAGATATGTAACGTATAACAAATTTGAAGACAGATTTAAACTCCAAAAAAGAAGACGATCACTCTAATTTGACAGCCTTGTAAACCATGGGGGAAAAAAGATAACTACCCCATAGGTTCAATGTTTCACATCTTACTTGATTGATAGGCCGTCCATGATGATATTCGTGCTGAAGAAAACGTGTGATAAGTAACACCTGTAAAAGGATGTAAAAGTTCATTAAAAATGAAAAGGCCTCAGTAAATACAAAAACACATTTATACTTATTGTTAATGAGATTGAGCCACACCATGTGTTAGTTTTTGAATATTGTTGTGTTATATTTGTGTCTCATGCCTGTATCCATGCTTCTTATATCACAATATAGACAGCATTACTCTTCCTAATTGAAGCACTTACAATTCTTGATCAACATGCACAAATCATCTTAATCAACTTTCTTTCATTTTAGATTTAGTAAATGAAACCTCTATCATCTCATCAATTTGATTTTTCTTAATCTAACACTCCTTTTTTATATCATGCCTACCCATCTCAACTTCTTTCATTCATGCAACATGTATTTCCCCAATATTATTTTTGCTAACAAGTTCATTCTTGATTGACAAACAATATGTACATTAAAGCAATGCAACCTTACAATTAACAACATATCAAGCCTTAATCCCACCATGTGGGGTTGTCTACATTAATTCTTGCTTGCCAAACATTTCTATCAATGGCAGGCCTTAAAACTCGTCATGCCTAAGATTCTCCCATCAAGTTTTTCTTTGTCATCATTTACCTCTTTTACTAAATACTTGTTCCATTCCGTCTACTCTCCTAACAAGAGCCTCTATTGGTTTTTTTTTTCACATGACCAAACCATCTTATCATATCTCATGCATCTTATCTTCTGTCAATGAAATCTTGCAACTGTTTTCTAAAATTTTCTTGAGACATATAGTATGCATTTATTACACAACACACTCAAAAACACTTATTTGCTCAGTGCATACAGGCAATGATCTTCCAAGAAAATAAAAAGCTGAATGTAACTGAGAATTCAACCACATAAATCATAAGCCAGTACATCAATAATTTTTTGAAATGTTGGCATCAAAACGACTAAATAGATCACACATCAGAACTCACCAAACAATATGAACTTAAGCCACCCGAATAGGACTGGTCAAGACTACGATCTGCCAAGAACGTTTTTAATACTAAAGCAAGAGGTGTAGCAGCTGGAAATTGCTCAGTTAGCTCTTTAACCTGCACGAGATAAAGTGTAATCAAAATTCAGTGAAATGATTCAAGTTTCAACAACACCACTTGTCAGAAACAGGAAAATTGACTCCTGAGATATTATCTTAGATAAAAAGAAATTACTGAGACATGAAAAGGAATCCCATAAGGTGAGGAGTACATAACTGCTGAGCATTGAATTAAAAATAGTGAATAATGAAAATTAAATAATAGGCATTCCCCCCAGATGCATTGTAATACAAGGTAGGTGTTACCAAGGAGCAAGGACGTAATTCAAAAAAAGAATTAAATTAGAGTATTCTCAACCATTCTTATGACCCTCTCCTTTGAATGTTTTTTAAGTTGCATGGTTTCATAACAATTTTTACCGAACTGTTGCTGAACCAGTTCAAAACACTGAAGAACCTAGTTCGTGTAAGTGTTTGCCAAACATGAGAACAATGTCAAGGAACAAGATTTGACTACGCAAAATACAAAGAGCAGATCTTTTATTGGAAGCTAGCTACCAGTTCAGTAGTTTGAAGCCCTGTGTGTGATGGTGACTTGAAACTGATGTCAATACGAATTGACTTCATATCTTTGCCATCACCATTATTCATATTGGAACACTTCAGTGAAGAAGAGGCTTCTGAATTAACCAGATTAGCCCTGAAGTTATTGGCTCCCTCAGTGATCTCCTCCGTGAGTTCTTTTACTGTTGATATAGCGGAAGCTGCAGGGGTAACAAGGTCACGAGGAACTTCCACAACAAGCATGATGATAGGGATCTGTAAGCATAAATGCATTAGATGAGATGATGTCAGAAGAAAATATGTATGGACAAAGAAATAAGGAAATTAAATGGATAGAAAGAAGCATTACAGCAGTATTTTCTACTATCTTCAGAGAATCACTTTTAACCCACTCTTGATTAGCAAGATACCTAGCTGCATGCTGAAAGGAAAATTTTGCACAATGTGAAGGTAGGATAGGCTACATCATCATCAAAGAAAACAATGATGACCTTATAGAAAACAGCAGTTTCAAAGTCAACTTCAAAAGTGTATAGATATTAGAATGAAATGGAGTCAGAGCTCTAGAGGAGACAAGAGAAAGTATTAAAAGTAAATCTATGAAAACAAAACAGCGGAATTTTGGTTTTTATGGCAGCACCAAATAAGTGATGTTTTAATGGATCAAAAGGATGTAGTAATACTACATAAGAAAATGATAATGACTTGTCTGATTCCAGCATTTCACAGAGTAAACAGCACTGAAGCAGAAAAACGTTAGCATTTAAAGGAATAACGAAAGAAATAGGGATCACAGAAAGAGAAGCACTATAAACAAGATTCATCCACTACTTCTAATTTTCTAACCAAAGGTGCATCATGTCAAAGATACTATATTTTGGTTCAAAGAAGCCTACTCAATCATCTTGTCCTCTATGTGATGCTTGGAGATGGTGCACCAAAATCATGCAAGAGTAACCACACAACTTGCTACAGCATTATCGATTTAAGTAACTTGATATTTTGATTACTATTTGCATGCTAAGACAGGCAATACCAAATCATCAGCCAGAGAAAAAGCAGAAGCTCCAAAATGTAGAAGAACCTGAATGGGGGTGGGAAATGCTAACAAATTGAATTCTTATTATAACAATTACTTTCACAAGCACACTAGTGTTTTTTAGATTGCCTACTTACCTGGAGGCAAGTTTCCTTAATACCATTGCGTCCCTCCAAAATTCCAGCTTCTTTAATGGGCTCCTAGAAAAAGCACACTCCAGGTTCATTTATTTCCAAACTTCCAACTTCTTTACCAGAAATGCACGCACGACAAAAAATAGAAAGTAAAACAAGGGCAGATAGAGCTGTATAAGTTCTCACCAAGTTCCTCACTGGAGGGAGACAAACCACAAGGTCCACATCACTTGATGGAAGGGACAACCCAGTTGCATTTGAACCAAATATGTTTGTCCTAGAACGGGGCCATAAAACTTGCAGAGAACGAGCAACCCGCTTTATAGCCCAATTTATGTAAGGTTTCCTACTCAAATTCTCTGCCGCAACCTTATATGTCATCGTAAACATGAACCACCAATTATTTTTACAATCACACAGATGCAAGAAAGGGAGAAGTTTCAGCAGCAGAATTTGACGTAACAGCACATATTGAATGCCAGAAAATAAATTGTATTAGCATATACCCGCTTGCAGAAGTTATCAATTTCATCATGTAGGAGGCTGTGCATCAATGACAGAGAAGCTTTACGATTTGGACAATTCAGTAAGTCAGGTAGTTGTAGAGGAAGTGCAACATCTGGCTGTGATATAATAATTGTTGTGTGAGAAAACAGAGAAAAACACATCCACAAAATTAAACATGAGGTTAAAAAAGAATAAAACAACACACATGTTCCTGGTCACGAGTTAACTGGGACATAGCAATCAGACGATCCTGCAGCAGAGACCCTGGTACAGGCTGAACCATTGCATGGGCAGATAGGCTTTTATTTCTCCAGGAAGGCCAAACTACTTCACTACCATCCATGCGTACGCAGGCTTCCTCAAAGCTAATGCCCTCGTGGAACAAACCTCTCACACCCCAGTGCCTTGGGCTGGAGCTACCAGATCGAACTGTTGGAAAGCCCCTATGTTTTCTGGAATTGCCAACAGGAGATGGTGGAGGTGGATGAGGAGCACGTGGAACACAAAGCACTACCGGTGAAGGTGGCCTCTTGATTCGAGGCTGCTCCCGCCTGTTAGGAGGGACACATGGGCTTTTAAGATCATGACTACGCTTAAATTCAGATCTTGATCTTTCCCGTGACATGTTTGGGATGATAATGGGTCGCAAAATGGGGTAAGGAAGTGAATCTCCTGTCTTCACTTCACTATCACCAGGTAAACTTGACAAAGATCCAGAGACATTCTCCTCAGCTGTTGAATCTGTCACTGCTGAAGAGGAATGCAGTAATTTTCCAGTTACCTCGCTCCCCGGTATAACAAAACCAACAGCCTGGTGTCCTGTTGCCAAAGGATCAAAAGGAGAACAAAATGAAGCAGCAGAAGGAGAAGTCAATCCATTTGTACTGTAAGACGAAGAGAAGGCAACCATATCATCAACAGCCCTATTCATGTCTGCTTCTCGCCAAGCCCATGAACTATCGTCAGAACTAAGAGAAGGAGGACGAGAGAAGCTCGTCCCTGGGTGATCAGAAGGGTTCCAGTACATCACACCACCACCGAAGTACTGGCTGTAATCCATCCCAGAAACTGCATGAACCTCATATTCTTCTTCAGATATCCAGTGGTTATCTTGTTCATCTATTAGTTCTTGAGAATTTGTCAAATCAGACAAATCGACAAAATCCCTAGAATATATCCTATCATCATCAGTGGCTGAGACATTGTGTTGCATGTTTTGGGCAGTGAAACCCTGGTGAAAAGATTGCCGCCTCGAGATAAACCCAGAATCATGACTACAAGCAACTGTCGGAGCTAATCCATAGCCATTACGTACCATTGGTGGCCAGTCTAGACTCATTGGCAATTGTCGAGACAGAATCCGGCTGCATCCATTGTCAGTATTTCTCACCTGATGCAATGTTGGTACAAAAGATTGACGGAAGTGATTTTGCCAGTTGTGGCCAACATCCAGGTGTAATCTATCAGTTGCAGGAGGGAGGTGTGAATTAATGGACGGAAAATGCAGAGGATAAACCCTGGGCCACTCATAAGAAGGGCATCCTGAAGAATTTATGGATTGAGTGTCATAAATGCTTCTACTCTTCTGCTCCTGAATAGGTGTAACTTCCTCCTCTGAATCAATGGCTTTCGTTCTTACATCAGACAACAGTGACGTAGAGTCTGTTTCACTTACATGACCACAATTCCTATGGTCCTTATCTTCAGTGCAGATAACATCACCAGATCCAACCACAAGCATATGTGGAGACATTATGCTGGAGTCCACCGTATTATTCATAATTTCAGAACTGGAAGATGTAGAGTGATATTCTTTCACTCTGTCTGAGTAATGGTCCAAACCAGTATCAATGGGACCTTCAGCAGATCCACTGGGCTGCTCTTCAATGGGCCCTTGTGACGATGTAGAGTAGTCTTCTTCATTGCTTTGGACCAGCTTGTCCTCTCCCATAGGCCCACCAGTAAAAGGGCTCAAAGGCAAAAGTTTGTCATTACCAGTTGAAACATTATTTGCTATGTTCTGCATAACAGAATTTTCAGATACTGAATCAGATTTTGCAGCCTCAACTTGGGAGGAAGAGGAAATTCTCGAGCCTCTGGTTTGACAAGTTCCAACTTTAGGATCATTTAAACCAAACTTCTTGACTTCATTGCTCTCTTTCTTACACTTCCTGGAACCACTTTGGACATTTTTGCGGACTGATCCTTCAGTAGGTCCCTGAGTACAGTCAATGGGTTACAATGCATTGGTATCATCAATAATAAATATTAACGAAATTGAAAAGATAATTACAACCATGACAACTGCTGAAGAAGGAATCTCTGTATCTGGACCCTTCTTCTGAAGTGTACCAGCCATCCAATTTGACTTGACAATGTCACCAACCTTAGTATGGGGCAAGCCATACCCATGATCCTGGATCATCCTTCTGGACTACTAAAATCTAAATTTTCTCAAGAACTTATCTGAACAAAACAAAAATACTTCAGAAAAAGAAGGGGAAATGGGAATGATACCTTGGCAGCTTTATTGAGTCCAATATCGTCTCTGGAGGCTATTGGAATAGGATTTAACCTTTTCATATTGCGGGACCCACCCTTTTTCCTCCGGGTAGCTGCACTGATTTTCTCTTTGGATTTCTTTGTGGGAAAGTTCGAATTTCCTTCTAGTAGCTCAAGTTTGGTACAATCAAGTGAAATAACCATGAGCAATCCTCGCAGCTTCCTAAATATAAAATCGGAAATGGTGCTGATGGAAGCCAAAGAACTAAGAAATACTCTCTCCTTATCGAATTCACTGTGTTGACATGCTAATAAAATAGTGATAATCTCCTGAAGAACATACAAACCATGGATCATATAGGTTATTGAAGAAGTCTTCCCAGAGGCTGAAGCAGGACTGCAAACCACTCCTGAGGATGTGGCTACAGTCTGCTGTGACGACAAGGTATAGTTGAATCTCTGTAACCTTTCCACTCCTGAACCAAAGATCAATATTTGATCCTCAGAGGTATTAGTTCCCGTCTTCAAGATTTCAGCTGTCTGAAATGTTAAAAGTATCAGAATAACGCAAAAATATAAGCAAGCATTTTAGAATAACATGCTGAAAGCTTCACACAATAGTTGCATTGCAATTCAAGGATATAAACTCCCAAAAGGGAAACAAAATGTCAACTAGAACAAAGGCATTGTACCAACTATCTACCCCACCAATGTTTCTGGTGTTCATAACCTTTTAAATCACATACAACCATACACAAAGACATTCAGAAAAATTGTCCCCTTTGCAACTCAAACCACAACCTGGAAACTCCACATAAATATTATTCATGTAATAGCCTCTTACTACAAAATTTGACAGCATTAATTTGTAACTGTGATTTGCTTTTAGGTTTCTATCAATTTTTTTCCTCCATCTCCTTGATCAGATGAGGCAAAAGAACAAAAAAGAAACATCAATGAAAGGTTTTCTACCAATTTTATTTGGCCCTCCTCTACCTCTTTGGATGTAAACTTCTTTAATTCTATCCACTCATTTCAAATATGTGTCTGTGTCCACCGGCCTTCTTCTTATGCATTCAGATCATCTTAATCATGCCTTGTGTGTCTTATCTTCAATACGCCTAAAGGGCGGGCAAGGGCATGAATTTAATTAGTAGCTAGGGGGCAAGGCTGTAGTTTAGCCTGGTATTGTAATAAGCTATAGCTGTATTAAACAGTCACAGCTCTAACAACTTGTACCCTTGTGGTTACAACCATAAGGCTGCCTATAAAAGGATAAGAGGCGTTGAGGATGGGATTTATGCAATTGAATAGAACATAAATCTTTCCCTCCAAAATTCTCTCTCTCTCTCTCTCTCTCTCTCTTTTCCTCTCAATTCTCCCTTCTCCTTTCAAATTCTCTCTCTCCCCCTCCAATTTGAATTATACAGCTACTTAATTTTCCCAAACTGCATAAGCAGTGTTCTAAAACGCGTTAGGTGCTAGTCGGGCATCCAACGGGGGCCTAGTGCCTAGGATAAATATATATACATTTTTTAATTTTAATTTTTTGACGTTATTTAAGATGAACAAGCAACAGCAACAGCAAGATGATGCTTGCTGCTTGCTGCAAGCAAGGAGCAAGAATGAAAATGAAGCAACAAGCAGCAAGGAGAAAGGCGACAAATCCAGGCCACATTTGACGAGAGAGAGTGAATGACCCAAGCGACGACAGGTCCAGGCCGCGCGCGACCCAGGTAGCCGCTTGGGCCACCTAGGCTCCGATCAGGTCCCATTAATCGGGTCGGCGCCTAAGGGGGCCGATTTAACTTTAATCGCGGCGGCCAAGGGCCGCTTAGTGCTTAGGCAGGGCCTAGACAACTGCCTTTTAGAACATTGTGCATAAGTCTCAGATCTAAGACTTATCATTTGGTATCAGAGCGAGACATCCTCGGAGATTGAAGATGATATCAACTCAAGCAAAATCAATAACGAAAGGCACACGTATGAAGCAATTGGAGACGCGCATGGAGGCATTGGAATTTGGAATGAACCAAACTCATAAGGTGATCACTCAGGACAAGGAAGATCAAGCCGCTGCCAGAGAAGCGATGCAACGGGAGTTAGAGAATCACTGGGAAACCATTGATTAGTACGGACAAAGAATTGATAGCATATTCAATATGCTCTCTGCCTTTCCACAATTCAGGCTGCCGCCTAAATTCCCATCCCGACCGATGAGGGATCCCAGTCATTCTGGCCACAGAATACTCCCACGACCTAATGGATTGGTTGAACCAAGTGAGCCGTCAGAGGCGGGCATTGGAGCACCGGTAAGAGGTCTAAATTCTCACACTAATTTCTCCACCCCTATGCCTCATTTGGAGATTCCCTTGTTTGACGGATCCAGGCCGAGGTGGTGGATCTGTCGATGTGAGAGATTCTTTCAATTGTATAATGTGCCCGAGGTGTAGAGGGTCACCATGGCAGCTACATATCTCAATGATACTGCCGACTCCTATTATCAAAGGTGGATCAAGGCGAGGGAGGTGGAGGCTGGATGGAATGAGTTTGCAGAAGAGCTGTGTGTAAGGTTCAGGGAGAAGAACATGTCGAATGGGATTGAGGAGTTCAAGATATCGAAGCAAACAGGAACGATGATTGACTACCTGGACAAGTTCAAAGAATTGAGAGCTCTTATGTGAAATGCACAGCCATTACCTAATGGAATAGTATTTTGTATCGAATTTTGTGAGTGGCCTTAGAGGAGAAATACGATCTATGCTCAAAATGATGTTGCCCTACCACCATGAGGCAAGCCGCAGAGAAGGCCAGGCTTCCAGAATTAACGTTAGAGGCCATCTTTGGGAGGGGTAAGCCGTGGCTTAGGAGCAATGTGAACCCTCCACAGCCTATAGGGGTGAACACGAAGGGGATGAGTGTTGGATTAGCACTGGGACCCCCTAAGACAAATTACAATGGCGCGAAGGGTACTACAATTGAGCAGAGAAGGCAGCTCGAGCTCTGTTACAAATGTGATGATAAGTATGGACCAGGCCATCAGTGCAAACAACAACTCTTGAAGATGGAAGGCAAGGAAGAGGAGGAGGATGAGGAAGAAGGGGAGGTCAATGAGGAAGACATGGAGTTGGTAGGGGAGGCAAAGGTAGAAATGAAGGAAGGGAGATATCTTTCCATGCATTGAAATGAGAGCCAACAGAGAAGATAATAAAAGTCAAGAGGCAAGTCAAAAGGAGAAAGTTGATGGTCCTCATAGATAGTTGCAATACACATAGCTTCCTCAGTTAAGCTACTACCACTGATTTACAGTGTAAGTTAGTGGCCACCACACCGTTGTCTATCACAGCGACAAGGGCAGAGCCACATGAGGCCTGCCCCCACTGGCCAGAAAATTTTTTGGTTTTTAAGTATTTAAATAATAATATTTTATATTAATAAACTAAACACTCAAATAACTTTTTATAAGCTGCCTTTTAAAAGGCATCCATAAGCTTAAACTCCACCATAAACAATACCCAACAAAACCTTAATCATATTTTAATACCATAGTTGTAAAGTTTACTCTATAATCTATTTGCTAGTTTAGTATTCTAAAAATATAAATATTTTGAATGTGATTTCTAAGAATAGTAATTTGACTGATCTTACTCTTAGCAAAATAATTAATTTCTCAAGATTTAGACAGTATTCTAAAACGCGCCAGGTACTAGTCGAGCACCAGGCTAGGGCTAGTGCCTAGGTAGGCTTAAGAAAACTGTTTTTTTTTTGTTTTTTTTAACTTTGTGATGTAACTTGATGTTATTTTCAATTAAATCAAAGTTGAAAGTGGCATGAAAATATATATATATCTAACATATAAATAGAAAAGAAAAAAATATATATATCTAACATATAAATAGAAATAGAAAAATATATATATCTAATATATTTAACATATAAATAGAAAAGAAAATATATATATCTAACATATAAATAGAAAAGAAAATTAAATAACATAATAAACCCTAACAGCTAACACCCAACAACGCGCGCGAGAGAGAGAGAGAGAGGGGTTGAAAGCGAAAGCGAAGATGGAGCTTGACAGCGGCAGCGGCGTTAACGCAGGGAGGATGGAGCATGACAGCGTAGAGGCGGTGAGGAGGTCGCGATGGAGCTGGAGGCAGCAAGGAGGTACCGACGGCGTTGAGGCAACAACAGCCTTGGGCTAAGAGGAGTATGAGAGGGCGAGACGGCTGAGAGGAGTAAGAAAGGCTTCGAAATTGACGAAAGGTAAGATTTAAACCCAAAAATTAGGCGTCCCAGGCGGCTAGACACTGCCGCCGCCTGATTAATCAGGCTGGCGCCTAGAGGGGCCAACTAGGCCATATTCGCGGCGACCAGGGGCCGCCTAACGCCTCACCGGCGCCTAGGCGATCGCCTAGGCCGATTTTTGGAACACTAGATTTAGAAAGTTCCAATAAACAGGTCTTTAAGGAAGTATAAAGATAAAGATTTAGATATAAGATATATTAAGAATTGATTAAAACAAGCAAGTAAATAAAATTAATTAGAGATCATTTACCTCTCTCTAAGCAAGATGTGATGTTGAAGACGACCAGATAGACAAAGTTGATAGCCTAATGATAGGCAAAGATGGCAATGGATTAGGGATGAGTCCCAATTACTTATTTAAAACTAAAATAAATATAAAAATTAAGATATAAGCATAAGAGTCGTTTAAATATTTATTAAAACAAGTATGCAACTGAGAAATCTCAATTTTCCATTAAAAATTAAAATAAATATAAAATTAAGATATAGACATAAAACTTATTTAAAAATTCATCAAAATAAATATGTAAATAGATAAATGAAAAACCTATTACCATCTTTAGCAATGAGCTTAAAACAGAAAACAAGACAAAAAAACTCAACAAATCAAAACTTGCTTAAAGATGCCAAGTGTCAGATCCTAAATCTGACAATGAGGATTCTCTCTGATTAAGAGAGAGACTTGCGAAAACTAAGAAGGAAGATTGAGTCGAGAATTGGGGAGGGAAAGTTAGAGATGGAGAGAGAGAATTGAGAGGGAAATAATATTGATTCAATTATCCAAAAGTGAGTACAATTGGGCTAAGGCGAAGTAGTTATACTACTCAACTAGGAGTATGTGCCAAAACAGTTGCCTAAAATCCCTTCTAGAATCAGCAACTTGCCTACCCACTTGTAGGCGTTAGTTAGCTTTGCCACACATGATGCCAATTATTACAATATTTCTCATGTAGCAGCTAGGTACGTGACATCTTCCCCCCCCCCCCCCCCCCCTTCAAACATTTCTTGTCCTCAAGAAATATGCAGTATAGGCTGGCTGTGTTTGGGAACTGCTTCAGTAAATCTGGGAGGTACTCCCATGTGTTGTTGTCCAAGTGCTTGGATGATAGGAGCCCCTTGCTTGTAGATCACACGCCTGTCCAATATAGCCATAGGAACTGTTGACTCCGCTTCTTCATGGAGACTGGACGAAAGGGAAGGATTTGTGAACTTGTGACCCCACACTTTTCTTGAGAAGAGAGACATGGAAGATCGGATGCATTCGAGCTCCCTCCAATAGTTGTAGTCGGTAGGCCACTAGCCCTACCTTAGCCAACACTGGAAATGGACCGTAGAATTTGGGGCTTAACTTGGATACTGGTTGGTGAGAGATAGCTTTGAGGTGTTGATGGCTGAGTTTCAAGCTTCTTCTTCTGTCTACCATCTGTTACATCCTGTTTTGAGCCTTGGTCAATTCGGTCTTCAGTAGCTTCAAGATTTCTTATCTTTGTTGCATGTAGGCCTCCACTAGCGCCACTGTTGTTGGTTCTTCAACTGCTGGCAACAATGCTAGTTTATAGCTGCATGGTGCCCCAAAAGGAGTCATGTTAATAAAGCTGTGGTGGCATCAATTGTACCACCATTGGGCCATGGCTAACCACTTGTGCCACCCTTTTTGCCTTAGGAAACAGAGGCACCTTAGATAGGACTCAAGGCATTGGTTTACTCATTCAGATTGCTCATCCATTTGAGGATGGTAAGCCGTTGACATATGTAGCTTAGTGCCCAAAGATTTCATTAACTCCTTCCAAAATAAGCTGGTGAAGATCTTGTCCCTGTCAGATACAATAGACTGTGGCACTCCACGTAACTTCACCACGTTATCCAAAAACGTTCTTGCAACCTCTTGGGCTATGAAAGGGTGGGATAAACAAAGGAAATGACTGAATTTGGTGAATCTGTCAACCACCACTAAGATGCAGTCCTTATCTTCTGATTTTGGTAACTTTTCAATGAAATCCACGGTAACATTGGTCCAAGCCTTTTTGGGAATGGCCAAAGGGTGGAGTAACCCTGGTTGGGGCACCGTTTCATGTTTGCATCTCTTGCAAATGTCACATTTCATCACATAATCCATCACAAACTTCTTAAGTTGGGCCAGTAGAAAACTTGCTTAACTCTTCTGTAGGTATTTTGAATTCCGGAATGGCCTCCAAGCGGAGAGCAATGTAGGGAATGCAATATTTGATTCTTTAAGGCTTCACTCTCTCTAATCACCAATCTTCCCGTATCTTATTAACCCATTGAACAACGTATAATTAGGCCTGCAATTTCCATTTATACTTAGTCGCTCTAAAAGCTCTCTTGCCCATGTGCCTTGGTTATAGCTATTAGCTACTTCCTGTAACCAATCAAGCACCACTGATGTTATAGTAGCCAGCACCCCTCCTTCTTAGCAGCGAGATAAGGCATTTGTTGCCACATTCTCCTATCCTCTTCTAAATTGAATGACATAGTCCAACCCCATTAACTTTGCCATTCCTTTTTTCTGTAAGTGGGAGTGTAGCTTCTGTTGTAGGAGAAACTTGAGGCTTTCATGGTCCGTTTTGATAATGAACCTGCCTCCTTCCAAGTAATGTTGCCACTTGTCCACTGCCATAAGTACCGCTAGCAATTCTTTGTCATATATGCTAAGCCCTTGATGTTTGAGGCTCAAAGCCTGGCTAAGGAATACTATAGGTCTACCTTCTTGAGATAGGACTGCTCCTATTCCCACCCCACTTGCATCTATTTCCAATGTAAAAGGCTTCTTGAAGTCGGGCATTCCCAGCACCAGTACCCCACTCATGGCCTTCTTGAGTAGTTCAAATGCTTTATTTGCCTTCTGATCTCACTTGAACCCTTCCTTCTTCAATTGTTATGTTAATGGTTTGCTGATCTGACCGTAATTCCTCACAAACTTTATGTATTATCCTATAAGCCCCAAGAATCCCCGTAATGATCTGACATTATTAGGCTTCAGCCAAGCTATGATGGCTTCAATTTTGCTGGGATCAGTACCTACACCCTCCTTAGATATAACATGCCCCAAGTATTCAATCTGAGTTTGTGCAAAAGCACACTTGGACCTTTTGAGGTACAACCGATTGAATCGCAAGATCTTAAAAGTAGTCCTAAGGTATTCTAGGTGAAGGTTAAATGTAGGATTGTATATTAGAATATCATCAAAGAATACTAACACAAATTTTCGAAGATAGGGTTCAAATATTTGGTTCATCAAGGCTTGAAAAGTGGCTGGGGCGTTAGTAAGGCCAAATGGCATAACAGTGAACTCATAGTGCCCATGATGGGTTCTAAAGGCAATTTTGGCAATGTCTGTTGGGTCCATTCTTATTTGATGGTACCCGGATCTTAAATCTAATTTGGAAAAAGATAAAGGCATCTTTAAGTTCATTGAGTAGGTCTTCAATAATGGGTATGGGAAATTTATCTTTGATGGTGATGGCATTTAGTTGTCTATAAACAATACAAAAAAAACCATGTTCCATCTTTCTTTTTGACCAAGAGGACAGGGGATGCAAATGGGCTACGGTTGGGTCTTATGGTAGATTGGGATAGCATGTCTTTCACCAATCTTTCAATTTCTGTTTTTAGCTTTGGGGGCTATCTGTAAGATTTGATATTAACAAGTTCAGCTTGAGGGATAAGTAGTATAGAATGATCTAGGGATCTTAGAGGGGATAAAGACTTAGGCTCTACAAATAGGTATTGATATTCTGTCAGTAATAACTCAAGTAAAGCCAACTCAGATACCTACCATGGGCTGTGAGAATGCTGGTGGTTGAATTATGAGCTATCTTCCTCCAATTCCTCATAGGTTGCTCCCACCTCCCTGGTCTCAATGGCAAAGAGATGAGCCACTTGAGACATTTTCTTTCGAAACAATTGGTGCAGCTTCTTCCCTCTTATCAGTTTACATGATCCTATCTCCAAATTGCCCTGGAGAATTACCCTCCTTCTTTCCTTCTCTAGGGAGACCTCTATTTTATTAAAATCAAAACTGATTGGACTTACTCCCTTCATCCAATCTACCCCAAGCACTATTTGACAGCCACCCAATTTCAATAACCTCATATCAGCTTCAAATAATTCGCCTTGCATTTCCCAACAAAATCCTAGGCAAGTGGACTTACCTATCACTTTTTCTCCATTGGCCACCATAACTGACAGTAGTTGTGTGCTAGACAGAGGATACTTCATCTTCTTGGTTGTACCCTCATCGATGAAACTATGAGTACTCCCGCTATCAATCAGCACCATTAGGGTCCCCTCCTGTGCTTGACCCTCTACTTTTATTATCTTGCTGCCAGCCACTCCTTTGATGGCATGCAATGAAATGGCCCCATTATCCTCCTCCTGCGCCTCAACCATTATTGCCATATCCTCTTCCTCTTCCTCTTCCTCTTCTTCTTCTCCCCCTTCCAACAATAGCTGCTTCTCACATTGATGCCCCAGTGTATATTTGTCTCCACATTTGAAACACAACCCTGCCAATCTCCTCTGTTCCAACAATTTATCTCTATTTTGATAATTTTGGGAAACTAGGGGTAACGAGGGATACCTTACTCCTTGTCCAGTCCTCATGAATTCTTTGCCCGTAGGCCTTCCCCCATATGGCATTGCTCCGGACATAACTCCTCTATTCTGTCCTCTCTGCTTCTTTAACAACACTTCAAATGTCATCTCCTATAGGAAGGCCCCTTTTGATGCCTCTTGCACTGTCCTTGGTCGAAAAGCTTGCATCGCCATCCTCAATTCATCATTTAGTCCCCCTATGAAGCTTGACACGAAATATTCTTCGGTCAGAAAAGGGAACAAGGGGTTCTTGTTTAGCATTAGGAATTTCAGCTCCTCAAACTTCACCTGGTAGTCCAACACCGTTCCCTCCTACCTTAGACGGTTGAATTTTTGCACCGCATCCCACCGGCTCCGTTCACCAAACCTTTCACACAGCCCTTGTGCAAAATCCTCCCAATTACAAGTCTCCCTCACCCTAGACCACCCTTGAAAACATTCATCTCCTGCATCATGAAGGTAGGCCGAGGCTAGTGACACCCTCTGCCTCTTGACCACTTGATGAATTTCAAATAGCTTCTCGCATCTCCACACCCACCACCAGGGTTTGGTTCCCTCGAACACCGGCAGTTCTAGCTTGGGAACTAGAAATCCCAACTGCTATGAGTGATTCATTACCTCTCATCTCCTCTCCGTACGAAGTCTCCTTCCATGGCCGGATTTCCTTCCAACCCCGATGAACCGACACGACAGTTACTAACACCAATTTCGGGAAGAATTGGCTCTGATCTTTCTCTTGGTGGAAAGTCAAGCGATATTCTCACCTGAGTTTGGCTCGAGAACATCAACATAAACTGTTGCAGCTGATCGCACAACATGCTTCCTTGCTCCCTTACTTCCTGCATCTCCTCCCTAATCTACAAGCGCATATCTCCTCTGAGCCGTTTTGCCAACACATCCAACTTCTGATCTACTGCCACCCCAACCTTTTCCTCTATTATATCCACCCGACCTTGGACCTCTGCCATTGATGCGGATACTTGTTACAATTGCATCTCCATTTACCTCCTTCTTATCCCATCCGCCATTGCTCTGCTACTTCGACCCGGGAATTGCTCTGATACCAAGATGTCAGATCCTAAATTTGACAGTGAGAATTCTCTCTAATTAAGAGAGTAACTCGCAAAAACTAAGAAGGAAGATTGAGTCGAGAATTGCGGAGGGAAAGTTAGAGAGGGGGAGAGAGAGAGAGAGAGAACTGAGAGGGAAATAATACTGATTCAATTATCCAAAAGTGAGTACAATTTAGCTGAGGCAGGGTAGTTATCCTACTCAATTGGGAATAGGTGCCAAAACGGTTGCCTAAAATCCCTTCTAGAATCAGTAACTTGCCTACCCACTTATAGGCGTTAGTTAGCTTTGTCGCACATGCTGCCAGCAAGCTCAACTCTCTTCTAATCAACGGAAAAGCTACTAATTATTACAATATTTCTCATGTAGCAGCTAGGTACATGACACCAAGATGAACTCACAAAATATTCTTTGCCAGTGTCGAGAGAAGGTTAGTAAGCACATAAAATATTTTGTAAACGAAAAAGATTATGACTAAAAAGCCCAATTAGAAATCAAGACGATTTCCACATAAAAAATCATCTCAAAATCATTTCCACATAAAAAATCAAGACGATTCATTCCAACTTGTAAAAAGTTTTTGCATTTTAATATCATCATTATTGTCTTATTTTTGAAATTATATTTTTTGTATTTAAGTTCGCCCCCACTGAATCAAAATCCTAACTTCTCCCCTACATGGCGGCCAATGGTAACCATATGTTTAGCCACTACAAATGCACGGATTTCAAGTGGCTCATGCAAGGGCCGAAGTTCTCGATGGACCTAAGGGGTGCTGGAATTAGGGGGTTGTGATAGAGTGTTGAGGGTGGATTCAATAAGCTAGAGGTGACAGTTGAGGTGGATGGCAAGAAGCTAACATTGGTGGGAAAACTAGAGACAAGGGAATGCAAAGTAATTACAAGGAAGAAATTACATAAGTTGCTTAAAAAGAGGAAGTTCCACATTTCCCAGCTATTCTCCATTCAAGCTGTGGAAATGGAGGAAGAAGGTTGCACAGGAACAAGGGGCAATGAGAAGCAGATAGTGGAACCTACACTATCTCAAGAAAAGGTAACCCCCTTGGGCACACTCAATGAAGTTTTGATTGAGTTTAAAGAATTGTTTGTTGAACCTACCTCTCCCCCTTACCCGAGCCTTGGACCATACCATTCCCTTGAAACCCAATTCAAAACCAATCAACATCAGGCCTTACTATTACCCACCCATACAAAAATCTAAAATCAAAAGACAAGTTAAACAAATGCTTTCCTCCTCAATTATACAACCCAGCCAGAACCCATTTGCATCACCTGTCCTATTAGTCAAACAGAAAGATAGTATCTGACAGTTTTGTATGGACTACCGCCAGCTCAACACCGTAACCATTAAGAATAAATTCCCTATTCCCATTATAGAAGATTTGATTGATGAATTACATGGGGCAGCCATTTTTTCTAAGCTAGACTTGCAATCTGGGTACCATCAGATTAGAATGCACCTTGCAAACATCCCAAAAATCGCCTTTTGAACCCACCAAGGCCTTTATGAATTCCTTGTTATGCCATTTGGGCTCACTAATGCCCCCACTACCTTTCAAGCCTTGATGAACCAATTATTTGCCCCTTACCTAAGAAAATTCATATTAGTATTCTTTGATGACATACTAATATGTAGCCCTAACCTGGGACTTCATCTTTCCCACCTAAGGACAAGATTCCAAATCCTTAAACACAATCGATTGTATGTCAAGATGTCCAAATGCTTGTTTGCACAAAAGGAGGTTGAATATTTGGGGCATGTAATGTCGGGGGAAGGAGTTAGTATTGATCCAAGGAAGATCTCTACTTTGACTGAATGGCCGCAACCTACTACTGTGAAGGAATTGAGAGGGTTCTTGGGACTAACAGGGTACTACTGGAGATTTGTCTCACACTATGGGATAATTAGTAAGCCCTTGACCGAGTTGCTAAAGAAGGATAAGTTCTAGTGGAACCGCAAGGCTGAAATGGCATTCACAGCCCTCAAGGAGGCAATGACAAGAACCCCTGGTATTAGATATCCTTGACTTCTCAAAACCCTTTGTGGTAGAGACAAATGCTAGTGATATTGGGGGTAGGTGCAGTGCTCGTGCAAGAAGGCAGACCGTTGGCATACATTAGTCAAGCCTTAGCCCCAAGGCACTTGGGACTAAGTGTATATGACAAGGAGCTACTAGCAGTCTTAGTGGCAGTGGACAAGTGGAGGCACTACCTGGAAGGAGGCCCCTTTAACATTAAGACTAATCATGACAGTTTGAGGCATTTGTTGCAGCAAAGACTACACACCCAGCTCCAGAGGAAGGGGGTATCTAAACTGCTGGGCTGGGATTATGCAATCTACTATAGGCAAGGGAAGGAAAATAAAGTGGCTAATGCACTTTCCAGAAGAGATTAACAGGCCAACTGCAGTGCCATTATAGCTGTGGTCCCTGATTGGGTAAAGGAGATCACAAAGAGCTATGAGCATACTGAGTGGCTTAAAGAACTACAAGAACATTTGGCAGTGAATCTTATGAGGAGCAAGGGGTATACCATGACACAGGGACTAATCAGATGTCGTGGCAAGATAGTGATGGGGAATGATCAGAGGCTCAAACGAAGGATTTTGCAATCCTTGCATGACTCCCCCTTAGGGGGGCATTCTAGCATTCAAGCTACCTACCACAAGGTAAGATAGATGTTTTTTTGAACAGGACTCAAGAAAGAAGTAGTGGAATTTGTGTTGTCTTGCCCTACTTGTCAGAGGTGCAAGCACAAGCATGTGGCCTTACCGGGACTCATCTAACCATTGGCCATCCCGAAACAGGCTTGGAAAGGGGTGTCTAACTTCATTGAAGGACTACCCAAGTCAGAGGGCAAGGATGCTATATTGGTAATTGTGGACAGATTAACTAAGTTCGCATACTTCGTAAGTCTCACCCACCCATTCACAGCCCAAGAGGTGGCTAGGCAGTTCCTTAACTCGGTGGTCAAGATTCATGGGGTCCCAAGATCAATAGTGTCCGATAGGGATAATATTTTTACAGGGCATTTTTGGCAAAAGTTGTTTAAAGGCTTGGGAGTAGGGCCACATATGTCCACGGCATACCATTTGGAAACGGATGGGCAAACGGAGAGAGTGAATCAATGCTTGGAGTCCTACCTACGATGTATGTATTTTGCCAAGCCCAAGAGTTAAAGCAGATGGTTATCTATAGCATAGTGGTGGTACAATTCAAGCTACCACAATGCCATCAAGAACTACCCATTTAAGGCATATTTGGGTACCCAACCCCTCTCCTACCTGCCCTAATGAACGCCCCCATAATAGTACCTACCGTGGAAGAGTATTTACAACAAAGACAGAGGGTGACACAGCTATTGAAGAAGGAACTAACCACATATCAAAACGAGATGAAACAAGTGGCAGATAGAAGGAGTGATCGGGAATTTAATGTAGGTGATAGAGTATGTCTAAAGGTCAAGAGGTTCCTCCAACACTCCTTCTCATCAACCCCTGCCTCTAAGTTGAGCTCCAAGTACTTTGGGCCATACACGGTGCTTGCTAAAGTGAGCAAGGTAGCTTACAAGCTGCAATTGCCTGAAGGGACAACCACTCATCCAGTGTTCCACGTGTCACTGCTGAAGAAAACAATGGAGCCTACAGCCACAACCAGCCCCCATTTTCCCCCAATAGACGAAGACAGAGAGGTGCCCATGGAACCCCAAGCTATTGTGGACCGGAGGATCACTTACAAGAATACTATTCCCCTAACTGAAGTGATGGTCCAATGGAGCCACCTGCACCCAGATAATGCAACCTGGGAGTACCTACCGAACTTGCTGAAGCAATACTCCCGAGCAACCCAACTACTGTCCTTTCTAGGGGACAAGAAAGATCTCAAGGGGACGGGAAATGTCACGACCCTAAAAGGCAAACAAGGGCATGAATGTAATTAATAGTTAGGGGGCAAGGCTGTAATTAGCCTGGTTTTGTAATAAGCCATAGTTGTATGTTAGGATTTGCATTATTTAAGTTGCCAAGTCTCGGTAGAGGGCTTTTGTATGTAGCTGGAAATAATTTGTATGTTTATATTTTATGTGTTTAAAATGTAACGGAAATAACTTCTATAAGTTATTTCCGACAATCCTTATTATTTCTTTATTTGCATATAAGTCCTTGGTTGTAACTGCCTCTCTCTCTTATAAATAGTGGCGGATAGGTTCTGGGGTAGGGCAATTCAGCATTCATTCTTTCTGATTTTCTTACACAGTCTCTAGAGAGAATTAAGAGAGAGCTTTTGAAGACGATGAGAATATGGAAATCGAATCAGACTTTTATTCCATAAGTCTTACTACCCTTTACATGCTTAGCCCCTATTTAACATGAACAAAGAGAACAAATATGGAAACATAAAATTACACCCAAATAATCAGCTTAAACATTCCAAATATTGGATCTCTCAATCTCAATCTCTTACCACAATCTCCTCCAAATCCCCTTCAAATCATTCAAGATTTCAACACTCCCCCTCAAGTTGGATCATAGATGTTGATCATGTCCAACTTGCATATAAACTCTTCAAATCTAGACCTCTATAACCCCTTAGTGAATATATCTGCCAATTGTTCTCTAGTAGGAATATAGGTCATGCAGATTGTCCCTTTCTCAATTTTCTCCTTTATAAAATGTCTATCAACTTCTATATGTTTAGCCTTGTCATGCTGAACAAGATTATGGGAAACACTGATAGCAGCTTTGTTGTCGCAGTATAGTTTGATGGGGAACTCTACTGTGATATGTAGTTCCTCCAAAAGCTTTTGTAACCATAGCCCTTCACACATCTCTTGTGCAACAGCTCTGAATTCAGCTTCAACACTACTTCTAGTTACCACATTCTGCTTCTTACTCTTCCATGTTACTAGATTTCCCCAAACATAGGTACAGTAGCCGGTAGTAGATCTTCTATCTTCTGTTGAGCCTGCCCAATCTGCATCTGTATAGATCTCTATCTTCTTACTATCTCCTTTCTTAAAGAATAGACCTCGCCCTGGTGATCTTTTCAGATATCTGAGAATCTTATACACTGCTTCTAGGTGACTCTCCTTTGGTGAATGCATATGCTGACTGACAACACTTACAGCGAAAGTAATGTCAGGTCTAGTGTGGGATAAGTAGATCAATCTACCTACTAGCCTCTGATATCTTTCTCTATCCACAGGCTTTCCAACGTCTTCCATTCTTTTCCCTACCTCGATCGGGGTATTGCTTGGCTTGCAACCAAGCATACCAATCTCAGTCAAAAGGTCAAGAACGTACTTTCTCTGAGAGACACTAATTCCTTTCTTGGATCTAGCGACTTCCATTCCCATAAAATATCGCATTTGGCCTAGGTTTTTTATCTCAAACTCTATGGCTAAGACTTTCTTCAACCTCTCCACCTCTCCTATGTTATATCCAGTGAGAATGATGTCATTGACATACACGATCAGAATGGTCCTCCTTCCATCATTGGATTGTTTGAAGAACATAGTATGATCTGACTGTCCCTGTTGATATCCTTGATTCTTAATTACCTTCGCAAATCTATCAAACCAAGCTCTTGGTGATTGCTTGAGCCCATACAGAGATTTCTTCAACCTACATACTCTGGTTTCTTTTCCCTCCTTGTAAAATCCTGGTGGTAGTGTCATGAATACTTCTTCCTCTAGCTCACCATTCAGAAATGCATTCTTGATGTCAAACTGATGGAGTGGCCAGTCCAGGTTTGCTGGCAAGGACAAGAGAACTCGTATAGTATTCAACTTTGCCACTGGTGCAAATGTCTCGGTGTAGTCAATACCATATGTTTGAGTGAACCCCTTTGTAACTAGGCGGGCTTTGTACCGCTCTACTATGCCATCCGCCTTGTACTTCACCGTGAACACCCACTTATAGCCCACTAGTTTCTTCCCCCTTGGCAACATCATCACCTCCCAAGTTCCATTTTTATCTAATGCCCTTATTTCTTCCGTCACTGCTTCTCTCCATTTTGGAATCTCCAAGGCTTCTTGAATATTCTTAGGAATCTGGATTTTGTCAAGGTTAGACGTAAAAGCACGACACTTGGCAGAAAGAGCATTGTAAGATACAAATTTTGAGATAGGATGGAGAGTACATGAACGAGGTTGTTTTCTAAGAGCAATGGGTAAGTCATCGAGATTTTTTACCTAGTCAGGATTGGGTTTTGGCTCATGAGTAGTCGGAGCTATCACCGGTTCAAAGTCTTTTGGTGCTTCGGATGCAAGAGTCTCATCGGGCTTTGATTTAGGTCTCCTTGAGTAGACAAGTGGTTCCCTGTCTGTTTGGTTTCCCACATCTCCCCCTGAGTTCAAGATTCCTTCAGCATTGGACAAAGAAGGAGAGGGTATATTGTAAGGGGTAGACTCAAAGATCGCAACATTAAAATCGGTGTCTGAGGATCGAGCTTCACTCAAGGACTCTCCCGGAAGCGAGTAATAGGGAGTATGCTTAAAAAATGTGACATCCAGACTAACATATAATTTCTGTGAAAGAGAGTCATAACATTTGTAACCCTTCTCAGTAGGGGAGTAACCAAGGAAGACACATTTGAGGGCTCTCGGATCCAACTTAGTACGTTGGGAGGCGTGAATGTGGACAAACACGGTGGACCCAAAAACACAAAGCGGGAGAGATGAACTGAGCCAAGAATTAGGGAAGATCTCCTGGAATTTTTGGAGAGGGGTTGCAAATGAGAGAATTCAACTAAGCATTCGATTGATGAGGAATGCAGAGGTCAAAATGGCATCACCCCAAAAATTATTTTTCATGTGAGAGGTAAACAGTAGGGCACGAACTACCTCAAGAATATGCCGGTTTTTCCGTTCAACAACCCCATTTTGTTGGGGGGTGTGAATGCAAGAACTTTGGTGAACAATACATTTGTCTTGAAGATAGGGGCCCAAAGAATGATTAAAGTACTCAGTGCCATTATCAGTACGAAGAATTTGGATTTTTGTGTGAAATTAAGTGTAAATCATAGTGTAGAAGTTCATGAAGATAGAACTAACTTCAGTTTTATCATGTAATAAATACACCCAACAAAGACGAGAATAGTCATCAATAAAGGTAATAAACCATTTTGTGTGGGTCCTATTGGGAACACGTGAAGGCCCCCAAAGGTCACTGTGAATCAAAGTAAAAGGCAGTGATGGTTTATAAGGACATGAGGGAAAAGTAGTGCAACGATGTTTTGCAAGTTCACAGACTTCACATTGTAAATCCAAAGGAGTTTTATTCGAACAAAGTGAAGGAAACAAACGTTTTAAATATTGAAAATTTGGACGACCCATTCGTTTGTGCCATAACAAAAGGTCACTATCCCTAGGACTAGATGCAAAATTACAAATAGAAGGATGACACTGTTTACTCATTTGAGCGCCATCAAAGTAGTAGAGTCTCTCGCATTCCTTAGCACTGCCAATCGTCTTCCCCGATGATAGATCCTGAAAGACATAATGGGAAGACAAAAATGTAGCTGAGCAATGAGATTGGTTGGTTAGCTGACTAACACATGACAGATTGCAAGACAGATTAGGAACATGTAAAACAGACTCCAAAGTAATAAATTCAGAAATACGGATACTCCCTTTGCCAGCTACTGGGGATAAAGTAGCATCTACAATTTTTACTTTCAAGTTACCAGCACAAGATGAATATGTTGAAAATAAATGATGAGTATCAATCATATGGTCGGATGCGCCAGAATCAATAATCCAGGGAGTACGATGCGAAGTAGTACTTAGAGCAGTCAAAAAAGTACCTTTGTGGGCTAAGGAACCTAATGGCGGAGGCATAGAAGACTGACCCGAGGCTTGAAAAGTTGAAAAAATAGCATATAACTTCTCAAGTTGCTCGGGGTTAAAACCCCCAATAAAGGCTGACTGAGTATGATGGGTTGTTTCTATTTGTTGTTCAGTCAAGGCCTGGTACCTATGAGATTTATTGGGCTGTCTGGGCTTCCAATCAGCAAGCTTGCCATGTAAAACCCAGCAAGTATCTTTGGAATGGCCTGATTTTTTGCAATGGTCACAAAATGGCCTTTTGTTTTGCCTCAACCCAGATCCTGTGGGAGGCCCACGAGTCACAAGGGCTAAAGCCTTAGGCCCAGATCCAATTTTCTCCTTCATCATCACCTTCCGCCTACTTTCTTCACGCCGAATTTCGGAGAATACCTCCCAAATGGAAGGTAATGGCCGACAACCCAAGACTCGGCTCCTCACACCGTCGAGCTCTCTGTTGAGCCTAGCCAGAAATTCGTACACCCTCTCGTTCTCCATCCTCTTCTTGAATCGCACACTGTCACCCATGCACTCCCAAGATTCTTCACAGCTGAGATCCAGTTCCTGCCACAAACTCAGCATCTCCATGTAGTATTCCGTCACCTCCCCTTCTCCCTGCTTCATCTGCCACAGCCAAGTCTTTATCTCAAAGATTTGAGAGGCATTCTCGATGTCAGAGTAGGTTTCGCGAACAGCTTCCCACACATCTTTTGTCGTCGGCAGGAACATGTATGTTTTGCTGATTGCTGGTCGCATGGAATTGATCAAGTAGGAGGTGATGAGGGAATTCTCAGACAGCCATTTCTAGAAGACTGCCACCTCCTTGGAAGATGGTTGTTTGATCTCGCCAGTAAGGAAGCCCAGTTTGCCTTTGTTGTCGATGACCAACTTGATGGATTGGGCCCATTCGCGATAGTTCTTCCCATTCAGCTTTTCTACAGGAAGACAAATTAAAGAATTTTCAAACCCGCCGGTCGAACCCATGGAGGGGATTATCTCTAATTCTCCCTCCTGAGTTACCGACTGGGTGAACTCATGGCTGGCATCCATGGCTTGCTAGGGTTTTTCAGAGTGACCTGGGCTCTGATACCATGAAGACAATAAGAATATGGAAATCGAATCAGACTTTTATTCCATAAGTCTTACTACCCTTTACATGCTTAGCCCCTATTTAACATGAACAAAGAGAACAAATATGGAAACATAAAATTACACCCAAATAATCAGCCCCAAATAATCATCTTAAACATTCCAAATATTGGATCTCTCAATCTCAATCTCTTACCACAATCTCCTCCAAATCCCCTTCAAATCATTCAGGATTTCAACAGCTTAGCTCGGTCCTTGTATTCTCAGGAGGAGAGGCTATTGTTCATAGCCAAGAGTGTGTGAGAGGGAGTGTTGTATCCTATTGGCTTTCTAGTGGATTTTGACTCGGTCACCAGCAGTCTGGATGTAGGGCATTTCATGCCTAAACCAGGATAAGATTCTTGTCTCCTTACTTTTCTGCTATTGTTCTGATTTACTCTAATATTGGTTTATCTATTACTGTTTTCTATCAGATGAGTTTTTGCTGTGAGAAAGGGTGATTTCTTGTGTGTTAATCAATCCTATATTCAACACTGTACTAAACGGTTGCAGCTCTAACAACTTGTACCCTTGCAGTTACAACCATAAGGCTGCCTATAAAAGGATAAGAGGCGTCGAGGATGAGATTTATGCAATTGAATAGAACATAAATCTTTCCCTCCAAAATTCTCTCTCTCTCTCTTTTCCTCTCAATTCTCCCTCCTTTCAAATTCTCTCTCTCTCCCTCCAATTTGAATTCTACGGCTGCTTAATTTTCCCAAACTACATAAGTCTCAAATTCGAGATTTATCAACGCGCCACTCTAACCTTGTTACATATTTTTCTTATTTTTGCTAGGTATACAATTTTCTTCTTAATTATGGCTTTTCTTATATAGTCGCACATCCATTGTAACATTGCCATCTCAATTATATCCATATTTGCACATGTTACTACTTACTTATCCAACATTTTGAGTCATAACAAAGATAGTCTTATAATTGTTCAATTAAACTTTGCTTTTAGCTTTGAAAGGATTTTACGATCGTATTAAATGCTACACACACTTTCCATTTTAATCATTTTATCTTAATTATATCAGTAACATCTTCAATAATTTTCCTTCTTTTTAAATAATTGATCTGAGAAATTTAGATTTATTTTTTAATAATAACTTGATCTTTAAATCTCACTATGACATAATTCATACTTCTATTTCAATGGAACTTACATTCCATATGTTCCATTTTCAACTTGAAACTTTTGGATTCTAAGATGTTCCTCTACAATTTAAATTTAACATTCATATCTTTTTGATCTCATACACCAAAACAATATCATTTATAAATAATACACACCAAGGCACCTCTTCTTAGATGTGCTTTGTGAGTTCATCCATCACATGAACAAAGAGATTGGCTCATTATAGGTCCTCGATGTAATTCAATTGAAACTGGAAAAACCTCAATATCTCCTCCACGAATCGCATAAATGTGTAATAACCTATATACAAGCAATCCAAACTTTTTCTCCTCTAAGACCCTCCAGAATACTTCTTTGGAGATTCCATCACAGATTTTTTTCAAGTCTATAAATACCATATGCATGTTTTCTATGTCTTTACACCCTTCAATTAGACACCTCAATAAGTAGACAGCTATATTGTTGACTTACAAAGCACAAAACTAAATTGGTTTTTAGAGACCTTGATTTCTCTCATTAATCTTTGTTCAATCTTTCTTTCCAACGTTTCATAATGAGACTGATCAATGAAATAACTTTCACTTTGAACATCTTTTTTACTTTTGTAAAGGGGCACTAGAGTTCTCTTTCTCCACTCATCAGGTATCTTCTTCAATTTAAGGATTGTGTTAAATTCTGATAACCATAAAATAACCTATTCTCCTATTCGTTTTCATGCTTCTATCGGTATATTATCCAGACCAACTAATTACCATGCTTCATCATTTTCAAAGTTTGCTTTATTTGTGTGGACAAATACATCTGTAGTCATATATCCCTTCAAGTAGCATGAGAGGACAACAGCAATAAACACATATACACATATAAAGTATATATAATGACATGAATAACCAGAATGGTAAACTCAAATAATAAGTCATGGAAATATATGCAGTCATGATGTGTTTACCAAAGCTAAAATACATGATTATACAGAGTCTGGTTCAAATCATGCTTTTACTCTTGCCATTTACTAATAGCACATGTTTCCAGCTTGATCCGCTTGGATTGTGGCAACCACAACACTGTGTCACGTCAACTTTAGCCAGGGAATATGTTGATTCCATTATACAGCATGTGTTGCCCTTGGCTCTAACGAAGAGGTTCTAGAATCTATGAGCAAGAGATGTCTAAGATGTCAAGGAAATGTCTAAAATTACAAAATTTGTTCTTTTGAGAACATAAGTGGAGGATGAGACACATTCCAGGAGCACCTAAGAAGCTTTGCATCGGTCATGCATGTGACATGTATCCTACTGAGCTGTAGGAGCTTTTGTGCCACATGGCTATTTTTACAATATGTTCTCTGTAAAAATTCTGAAAAATTTTGTACCAATTTCTCCTACAAAGGCTGGCTTATGGCAGGTATCAATTTTTCGGGAAGAAGCAACAATACCATTGATTAGCAAAAGGACAACTACTTGTGAATGTGTAGAGCACCATCCTTAACATACAATTTACACCTCCAAGAGTGAATTGATCAGTTGGGTCTGCTAATAGTCATTTAGCTGTAGAGGAATTGAAAGCACAGAAGCAGAAAGTGCTTGGGGGGAAAACATTTGGAAGTAGGTAGGATCCGAATTCATTGTCTTGCTGAAAATTAGAGGAATCTTGCTGAACATTAGTTGAACTGTGTTCCTGCAACTTCTATGTGCTAAAAAATGTATTACTGAAAACAAAGATGAATTTCACATCATAGAATGAATTGATGAAAGGGTGTCTCCAAAACTGACAGCAGGTTGTTCCAGTAAAGCAATAATAGCAGTTCCAGCACAAATTGACCTTTCCTAAAACTTTGGTTCATTTTCTAAAAATTTCCTAACAAGTGTGAACAAATGCTATGACAAAGCAATTGCTGAACATTGTTGTTCCACTATTATTTTTCAGATGGCACAAGCAAAATGTGAAGAATCTCTGAAGTACATGGAGATTGATCCCCCCCCCCCCCCCCCCAAAACCAAAATAATTAAATAAAATGTTGGAGTAGACTGAAAAGCTACAGAAGAAAAGGAATGCCTCTCAATGTCAAAGAAAAAGCAAAACGATAAGGTTTCCAACAAAAGATCTTGCTTTTCTCCCCTCCATATGCACCACACTGGACAAAAAAGAGTACCTTCTCAAGCCTTCCTTTTATTGTACACAAAAATTTGGGAAAACATTCTAAACAGTGTTTATCATGTATACACAAATTGCTCTTTTTCTTCTCCATTGATAAACAAGAAAAAGTTCATAACGATATAGAATTGATGTAATTTTTTGTAAAATAAAAGAAAATAGCATTAAAAGAGAAGCTACCCACTTGCAGAAAACTGGGCACGAGAAACAACTACAACTAGTAAGATATAAATAAACTAGAGAAGATAGCATCAAGAGGGATGCCAACTGCATGGAGAAAAACAAGAACAAACAAACACCACCCAAATAATCAATATGCCCTTTTCACACCTCCATATTCTATAAAAAGTTTCAAAAAGATGAGCTGGCTATGGCTGAATGCTACCTGAATGATCTTTTCCAATATTTTACTAATTTTTAACTTGATAAAGCCATACTTCCCTCGAGCACCAATTCTTTTTGGTAAAAGACAATCTCAAGGAAAGGAGTCTTTTTGTACACAAGTATGATAAGGACATGAAGACATCTCCCTTTTAGTCCATATAGGGAACTGTCTGAAAGCTAAAAGTGGGTTTCTCATTGCCTACAGACTGATATCGGCCCATTTGGCACTGATGCACAGGTTGCTTCAGCACAATAGAGCATTTGGCTAGGGTGCTTTCTGCTTATAAAACAGAGAGCCAGTTTGGCTGACTTTGCAAAGTCATTCCTAGCTTACTATCATGTGAACCCACTCATACTCCCATCAAACCTTGATAACTCCAAAAAAAAAATGGTGTCAAATAAAAGCATCAACTCCATACATTTTATGGAACTCTCTTGCAAAAGACTTCCCAACGTTTTTTATTTAAACTTCAGCACCTAGGTCAGCAACCAAAAGCAAGGTTTTTATGTTGCTTCCTTTCTAGGTGTTTTCTCCAAAGGTTTCTGAACGCAGAAACAAACCTCCCCACAACAAGAAGGGAGACTTTTACCAAACACAACCCCATCAATCAGTCACACCCGAAGAGGTCCTTGAGACCTTTCCTCAACATGAATTGGAAGTTCCAATTTTAATTAAATCTCTGTTGTTTCCTGGTTAACGTGTTCATATTTCAGACAACTCTAGCATTCAGATACGATAATTTTGGTGAATGCAGTAGTTCCATTTCATTTCTCAGAGTGAAAATTCATTTAAGAGTGCATTATTTACAAAGTTTGGAAATGTGTATCTGCAAAAAAACACCAACTTGATGCAAGAACACAGGAACCCAAGAAATACCAGGGATTTGGCTGATTTTCCCAAGGCCACTCGAAATACTTCCCTCCTCGTTGCAGCATCCAATTTACCCCACCAATCCAAGCAACCCTTCTTCCTCCAATAGACATTGGCTGCCACGCCTGCTGTGCTGGCCTTCTCTTTCAATTTCACCCCCCTCTTCTTGCCACTATTCAGATTCATCCATGCCAACCTCAATGCCACCTCCAACCTGTTCGCCACAAATGCCTCAATACTGTAATAGCCTTTGGCCTTCAACCATTCCAATTCAACCCAATCCAAGCCCAACCCACTTTCCTCCCCCCTCAAAAACGCCGCATTGGACACCCCATCCATCGCGGCCACAAAACCATCCACATTTTCCACAAACCCCTCACACACCACGACCGAATCGAGGCAGTCGGCTGAGCACGAACACTCATCGACCTTCTCCCCTTCCTTCGAATTAAACAACCGAATCGAGTCATACACCAACCGTTCCGACTCATTCGACTCGCTAGCCCTGGCTAGAACGCCATGGGACCTCCGGTAGCAGAGACTTGGAAGCCCGTCATTCGAGGGTATATCGGGGAGGATGATGAAGAAACCGTGGCCGTTCGATCGGAGCTTGCGTTGCATCTGGAGCAGAATCTGGGCGAACTTCTGGTCGACGATTGTGAGGTGGGATTGGCGTTGGTGGACGGTGAGAGAGGAGAACCATTTGAGGATTTGCGATCTGGGATTAGGGTTTCCGGGGACGGAGCGGGAGGAGGAGGAGGAGTTATAGAGAGAGATATGCGCAGTGAGTGAGTCGATGATCTGCTTTGCGTCCATTGACGAGTTGGATGAAGCATCCATGAGCGATGATTCGTGAGGGAAGTTGAGATTTTGTTTTCTCATGATCGACTGTTTAGAACATACCAACGCGGAAGAATGAGAGAGAGGGAGAGAGATTTTTTTCAAACTGTGACGTTGAAATTAACTTAAACATGGACTATTACTACAATGGGATTATTCTACGATGCCCGCTTAGATATGGGCTTACTAAATGGGTCAAAAAAATCCAAATGCTTTTACCCAATTTTCGCCTCTCTCCTCTCTCCCTTCTTTCATGACCGCACGCCTAGCTCTCATCTCCTTCCTCTCTCTCTTTTTCTATGATCGCGCAACCGCAGACCGCGTCGCTGAGCCTCGTCTCTCCTCGCCGCTAGCATTGTTGCCTCGTCGACCGTTCAACGACGATCGACAAGGTGCCAGCATACGGTCAGTGATGTGACGATGCTAGCGGGGAGGCAAGACAAGGTAACTCGATCGACAATCCCACGGCCATGGGAGAAGGGAGAGAGAAGAGAGGTGATGGCTGGGTTGTGCAGTGGCATTTTTTACAAATTTATATTTTGGACGAGGGTATTTTGATATTTTCAACCATATTTTGTAAGTCTCTTGATGAGGCTTTCTGGCCTTATAGTAGAACTCACTATAATGAATAGTTGGATATGACCAAACAAAGAAAAATGAAAAGATGTCATTCTGCTAAGTAATTGGGATTATCGTCTTTTCATAATATCTTGTCATTCGTATCCTCAATTTTAGCATAAGAGATAAATTATAAGTAAAATTTTTATCTTATTGCATAAAGTAAGAAATCGAATTCACGACATACTGATATAAATCTTATCTTATCTTATCATGACCCAACCACTTGACATGTACTCTGAAAGTTTCATTTTACTAAACACTTGGGATGATTGTCCTTGTACGACTCTCAGTATTCGTCTCCTCAATTATGTCAGGGGAGATAAATCAAAGTTAGACCTTTGACTATTATTTAAAATAAGAATTAAATAAACAACTCACCGAATTAATACTAATATATTACATATCTAATTACTTCACCAATGCTCGAAAACTTGATTCTACTAAGCACTTTTGGCTTACTTTTGTTGTGCACGCAGATATAAAACTTAATAATGAATGCTTATTCAGTTAATTGTTGAGTGGATGTTTTATCATGTGATGTGATTGCACACATGATTTAAGAATAATAACAAGATTGGTGATATGATAAAACTTAAAAGATTTTAATTTTTTCATAAATAACTTTTATAATTAACATGTAAAAATATTTTTAAATAAATTTATCATGTGATTAATTTCTATATATTTTTTGTGATAAATGAACAAAATTTGAGAAAAAATTTGTTTTAACCTAGAAAGATATAATGGACTGCATGCACACTTTATTATGAATAATAATGGTCATGAAAAATTGTTTAATATTTAATTTATCATGATTATTTATTTGTGCATTAATTAGACTACATTTTGCTTTTAGTTTATAATGATGAATAATGCTATTGGTACATCTTTGTGTACACCTTGGACTACACAAAGGTGTACCAATGACAAAAATATCTCTCATGAGATGCATAGAGACGTGTGAGGCGCATGGAGAGATGCAAGATATTTTGGTCATAATACTCCTTATGTAGCCCAAAATGTACAAAAATAGTGTACATGTAACATTATTCTATCATGAATGGCGTGAATATATGTGCTAAAATTGAACATGTATATGATATATTTGAAAATAAAATGCATTATCTATAAAATTATACAAAATTATAATTAATTATATAATAATTGAATATGTGTATATAGATGATGACTAAAAGCATTGGTGTTTTTTTATTTTGTTATATGTGTGAAATTATTATATTCTTAATTTTATTTTTCTACAATTAACACGTTGTGAAACTTTATGTTATAAATATCATGCTCAGTAATCAATTAATTATGTCAATTATAACCAAAAATATCGTTATTGTATTGAATGAGGGTAAAAAATTATCTAGAAACAGTTAAGACAATTGGCACCATAAGATGTAATTCATTCTAGAAGAGCAAGAAGTCAAATAAACTTTGACCAATGAATGGTTGAGCCTAAACAACATATGAGAAGTAGATAAGTTTAAAATGTCTAAAAAGAAAAAACTCTTAAAGCTCGTATTACTTTGTTAAACTACGTACAAAATGACATCTTATGTCAATTTGTATCTTGTGAAACTACTGGGGACTCGTGGGATGTCATCAAAAAAATGGTAATACTTCGCCATCTAGAGAAAATATTATCACATCAAATTTGATGGTTACAAAAATGCCACAATCATGATATGAAAGGACATTTGAGGATAATGTCAAATATAATTAGAGAGCTCCAATCAATTTGGGTCGCACTTTCATAGATAAGCAATAAATTCAGGCTATTGTAACTCTACCAATTGGACACATATGAAAGTTAATATAACATACGATGATAATATCATAACCTTTGATAATATTGAGCATCACTTGGAAGTTAAAAATGAGTGTTTGTTGGGGGTGAGCAAAATTTTGATTAAACTGAAATAATTGAGCTAAACTAGTTGAAAATGGCAATTCGATTTAGTTTAATTTGTTGAACGATTTGATTCGATTTCCAATTTTGATTTTTTCATTTATTTTAGTTTAGTTCAATCTTTTTATTGAAAAAAAAAAAACTTAAATAACCAATTCAATCAAAATGTAAAAAACAATGTTATTTTTTATCAAATTAAGAATTAGAGAAAGGTAAATTCAACAAAAGAAAAAAATGTTCAACTGAAAGAAAGAATGAGTCCCCAACCCTTCCTCGTCCTTTTTGCCCTCCAACCAATCTTGACCCTTTCCTATTTACCTCACCTTTTGCTTTTCAATTCTAGTCAACTGATCGCCAACGGTGACATTATCTATCTTATCATTTGCCTCTGTTGACGTCTTCTTCAATTTTCATTTTGTTTCATCCCTCTTGCCTTGACTCACCACAGATATCTCCCACACCCCCTATGACTTGCCACAATGTCAACCATCATCTGCGATGCCCATCCCCATCATTGATTATCCTATTCTTCTTCTTATTCTTCTTATTTTTCTTCTTTATCCCTCTCTTCTGCAACTCGTAGTCGTCGACCAACCAGACCCACACCTCTGTAACTCAACACCAACGAACTCTTATCTGCAAACTTGTAGGCCTCTACAAGTTTGCTAACCTAAGAATCAACTTCTTTTTTTAGATTTTTTATTTCATTCTCCAAATTGTTTCTATTAGTTTGCACATGATTATTTTCCTTCAAAAAGAAATAAACATTTGTCTCTGCCTCAGACAACGCATCCTTAAGTAATTTTCAATTTACCAACCGAATTGACAGGTATTTTATTTATTTATTTAGTTTTATCAATTTTTTTAGTTTAAGCAACTATTTGATTGGTTTGATTCGATTTTTAAAAAATGTTTGGCCTATTTGATTTGAACAATTCAGTTGATCGGTAACCAAACTGACCGAATACTCACCCTTAGTATCCACAGGTTGCTAAGATTCCTAAACAAACATATGTTGCTAAATGAGGCTCCCAAAAATCTTCATCTCTCAAGAGAAAATGGAAAGACAAGCATTCCCAAGGTAAAAAGGCCAAACAAACAAATATAACTGAGCAAACAAGAGCATGATGGGTCAACTAATGCCCACAATGTATTCAATCGTTTTGATCAAAATAAACTTTTATACAATAAAATGGGTCATGCGACCTATAAGATATAATTGAGCAAATAAGATTAGAATTATTCATTAAATGGCTCCTTACTTCTATCTGATAAAGGTTCTCGTTGTGCACTAACTTAACATTGTCTCAATCCCTATATGAGAAATTACTTCATATACATATACTTGCAATTATTTATACATCACAAAAATATCACAATTGTTTGGCTAGAGAATACACATATTCCTTGTATGATTTTTAAGTCTATTTTTTGCATTCATATTAATCCATTTTGGATTAGTCACTTTTCTAGACATGTCGTATAAGTTGAATTTGTCTACAACTATAGAAAACATATAAAAATAATATTTATCATTTGATTACTTCGTAATATAGTAAAAAATTACAAAAGCATAATATGATACATTCTAAAAAAAAAGTCTCAAAGGACTCATGCTGAGTTATGTTTTGATGATGACAAAATCTAAACAAAACTTTAATAATTCTCATAAAAAATTATTAATTGAGTAAAGCCAAATGTCAATCGAATATAAATGCTTGGGAAAGTTAGTTTTGACAAACTTTCAAAATATAACTTGAGTATTCATTAATTTTAATTAAGTAAATCAGTTTTGGGCCTACTGATAATCGAGTAAAAAAAGGATTAGTTGAGTAATAAGTTATTATACTAGACTACCTTATCAATTCAATCAAGTAATATTTGACGCAATTGAGTATATGTTTGTTATACTCAAATATTGCTATGAAAATTCTTCAATCAAGTAATCTAAGTGTTATTCGGCTAACTATGTATTAGTCGAGTAATCATATTTAGTAATTGAGTAAGAAATATCGCAGAAAAGCAAGCCTTTATGCTTATACCCTTAATCCACTAAAAGAGATTAGTAATTGAGTATATTATATTTTTAGTCGAGTAATCAATTATTTTACTCGAGTAATATACTGGTTGGAAAATGCTAAATTTATGTACTTTGACATCAATCGACTAAGAGTTATGCTTAATCAAATAACTCTTTCCTTTAGTCGAGTACAATCTAAAAAACAAACAGTGAGTCTCTATATCATATTTATTAATCAACTAAGAGGAGTCTTGTACTTGAGTAAATGAGATATTAGAATTGACAAGCAAGAATGTTCAATCGAGTATCAAATATAAAATTAAAATGTTAATCAAGTAAAATATATTTGCACTCGAGTAATACCACTATGCAATCAAGTAACAAATATGCTTAATCGAGTACTTAACTAAAATTCAAAATTGTTGTTTTCCTTATTTGTTTGTCGATTGATGAACACTAGGTCGTTGACCACAAGCTCAAGAATAGGAATAGAAACAAGAAATATAAACAAATCAAAGAACCAATGCCCACAAACACACACAATAAACATTAGAGATTACATGTTCGAATCAAAGTGAATCCTACTCACTGCAGGGTTACCCCTAGTTAATCCATTATAGGAAAAAAAACACAAGCTTTATAGAATTACATACAAGAAACTACCCCCACGAACTTATAGTAAATCACAAGCCCTTCCCATGCGTACAAGCACTCACACAATCTCTCAATCTGTCCCTCAATTACAATGGTATACACTTATAGAGACAACTGAGATTTAGTAGCTTATTCTTGTATTCTCTTCACATGTTCTATACCTGTATATATAGAGTCTTTCATAACTTCAAGGAGGAGATAAAATTGTTAGGATAGATAACGAGATAGGGTATGGCCATTAGATCTGCAAAATCTAACGGCCACACCTATGATTAACGGTCGACGAGTATATCCTATTATTTGGCCGATTTTACTTGATTGTCGGTAGTCAACATTTCATTTGTTGATAATCTCAAAACAATTTTGAGACACACTCTAACAAATTTCACCTTGAATCAAAATTGTTAGGTTAGATTCTGACTAGGGGACCACCTGTAATACTCTCCTAGCTAGGTAGGGAGAACATTGAGCAAGGATAATGCCTGCTCAAACTTGGCTTTGGGAATAGATTTGGTTAGCATATTTGCTGGATTAATATCAGTTGAGATTTTCTCAACTTTAACTTAATCCTTAGCTATAATGTCTCTAACAAAGTGTAATCTGACATTGTTTGGTCCTCTCGTGGAATGCACTCTTCTTAGAAAAATGGATTGTACTTTGAGAATCACAATACACCTTAGATACTAGGTCTTTTGATCCTAACTCCTGAATGATCCCCTACATCCAAATGGCGTCTTTTATAACTTCAGTAAGAGCCACATATTCAACTTCTATTGTAGACAGGGCTACTATATGCTGGAGATTTGATTTTCAGCTTATTAGGTTTCCCCTACTTTAAAAGTATAACCTGTTAAAGACCTTATTTTATTAAGATCAGCTGCAAAGTTAGAGTCACAAAAGCCCTCTATATAGCACTTATCTTCAGTGTTTGAACTAAACACTAGTTCTTTATTTAGAGATCCTTTTAGGTACCTAAGAAGCCACTTAATAGCAATCCAATGTTCCTTAGATGGCTTGCACATAAACCTGCTAACTAGGCTAACTCCATATGCAATATCAAGTCTAGTTCTTATCATTGCATACATTATACTACCTACTGCATTTGAGTATGGAACACCTTTTATATATGTTTCCTCATCCTTAGGTAATTCACCCTTAACGGCACAAAGCTTGAAATGGGGAGGTATGGGAGTAGAAACAGGTTTACTATTTGCCATTTCAAACATTTTCACAACCTTTTTAAGGTATCTGGATTGAGACAAAGTTAAAGTTACTTTTCGTCTGTCCTTAATTATGCCAATTCTTAGAATTTGTTTTGTTATTCCTAGGTCTTTCATCTCAAATTCAGATTTTAGGTACACAATAAGTTTACTGATTTCTTTTTTATCCTTACATGCTATTAACATATCATCTACATAGATCAAGAGGTATATGTACTAATTTCCCTTAAGCTATTTATAGTACACACAATGGTCAAAGTTACTTCTTTTGTAACTTTTCTTAAGCATAAACCCATCAAACATTTTGTACCATTGCCTTGGGGATTGTTTCAAGCCATATAATGACCTTTTTATCAGGCATACTTTCTATTCATTTCCCTTTTCTATGAAGCCTAGAGGTTGCTCCATATATATCTTCTCATCTAGGTTTCCATGAAGAAATGCAGTCTTGACATCTAATTGCTACAGCTCTAAATCATTAAGAGCTATAAGAGCCAAGACCAACCTTATGAATGTATGTTTTACAACAGGGGAAAACACTTCGTGGTAGTCAATTCCCTCAATCTCAGAATAACCTTTTGCAACTACCCTTGCCTTATACCTAACTACTTCTACCCCCGGTATACCTCGATTTCTTTTAAAGATCCATTTACAGCCAATAATTCTTTAATCATTAGGCCTCTTAACCAAGGTCCAAGTTTCATTCTTATGCAGAGAGTTCATTTTTTCCTTCATTGCCCTAAGCCAAAAAGCCTTATTTGGGCTTGCACAAGTTTTATTGTAGTTCATAGGTTCATTTAGATCTATTGAGTCCCCTATGTTCAAGTCATAAGCTATAATATCAGCATGAGCATACCTTGTTGGAGGTCTTATCTCTAGATAACATATAGTCCCTCAGGTCTTGGTCCTCACTAGGTATACTAGAGCTATGTAGATCTTTTGAAGTGTTAATGTCATTGGAAGTATCAGTTGTGCCATTAAGGTTAGAGATTTTAGATGGGGAGCTAGGAAAATCATTTTGATAATTTTCCAAGTTTTAACCTCCTAAGTCTCCACCTTGAGACTTACTTATTTTCACCTCAAATTGAAAAATTATTAGTTTGATTTTCTTTATCTGTTTGCAGCAGATTTGATTTACTGGTTTCTTTTTCATTAAATACTACATCCCTACTAATGATTACTTTCTTATCCTCAATGACCCATAGCTTATAGCCCTTGGCTCTATTTGAATACCCTAGGAATATAGCCTTTTTGGCTCTAGGATCTAATTTCCCTTCTTTCTTATGAACATACCCTATGTACCCAAAAGGTCTCAAGTGATTTAACTTGGGTGGCTTACTTGTCCACATATTTTCAAGAGTTTTAAAATGAATAGACATGGATGATGACTTATTTATGAGATAACATGTTATTGTTACAGCCTCTACCCGAAACCTTTTAGGCAAATCGAATTCACTTAACATACACCTTACCTTGTCTAAAATGGTTCTGTTCATTCTCTCAGCAATTCCATTTTGCTAAGAGATTTCACTACATATCCTATGCCTTGTAATGCCAATTTGCTTACAGAAATTTGTGAACTCATGGCCGTAAAACTCTAAGCCATTATTAGTTCTTAGATTTTTAATCTTCTTCCTTATTTGATATTCTATTAGGGTCTTCCACTCCTTAAATCTTTCAAAAGCTTTACTTTTATGTTTAAGGAAATACACCCAAACCTTTCTAGAGAAATCATCCACAAACGAAATAAAATATTGTGCATTAGAGAGGGAATAAGGAACATGAGGAGAACACCATATATTTGAGTGAACATATTCAAAAATGTCATTTGTTTTATGTCTTGAGGAAGTGAACTACAGTCTGTGAGAGTTTAAAATAATTTTCAGGTGGGACAAGCAGTAGAAAAGGAAAGAAGTTCGCCGAAACTTGATTTCAATTGTCTTTTTGTCCTATACCCACAACAGGACAAGTCTCGAGATTTCTGATGATGTTAGGCATGTTATTATATGTTGTTTTGTCTGCCACATATTGTAATTTTTATGGTTATTGAGAATAATATTGCACGGTTTGAATTCATTTGCGAATATGATATTCTATCAGGTTTCGATTCTGCTTTCGCAAGTATTTAATTTACCATTCCTTAGCTTATTGTTGGTCCCTTAGGGTATGGCCACTCAAGAGGGGGGTGAATTGAGTGATTAAAATTTTTCTCAATTTTAATAAATATTCTTGATTAATGATTTTATTGAAAAATATATATTTGATAAATATAATAAATTATATTTAAGATTAATAATAAATGTAAACCACAAGATATAACAAAAATAAATACAATGAGGTACAACATAATTTATAGTGGTTCGGTGCCTTCACACACACCTAGTCCACTCTCCCAAGATATAACCACTCTTGGGGTTCCACTAAAATAATTTTACCAAGATTTTCACATTAGCTCACATTGGAAACTAGATACACACCTAGATTACAACGAGTTTTAGGCAACCACTATACCAAGATTTTTTTCCTAACTTATTTCGGAAACTAGATTCGTCTAGATTTTAATAGTTCTAAGAAACCTATACAATTCATAATAGTAATTTAAATGTTACAAATAATTTGTCCACACTTGGACATAAATAAACAATTAAAAACAAATTATACAAGGTAATAATATTTAAATAAATAAATAATTTTTTAACCTCAAATGGAGAAGTTTGGATTTGTCGTAGAAAAATTGAAGAACTTTTCTCCTCTTGCCTTGTGGTTCTTCAGTAGATGTGCAATAATATTTCGAGAGCCTTGGATTGCTTGGATGCTTTACTTGAGAGTTTTCGGATGCTTTGGATATGCAATGGAAGTAATTGGATACTCAAAAAATGCATTTAGGAGGGTATTTATAAACATTTTTACCACTAAGGAAAGTGTTAATATAAAGTTTGAAATTAAAAAAATGTTTAGGGTTTCTCAAACAATAAGAAAACATGTCCCATTTTTAATTCAAAATAAATTTACTTTTTGCATGAGAAATCAAAATTTGAAAATTCAAATTAAGCTTTTGAGACATAAATGATTAAAACAAGAAAATATGTCTAAAAACAATCTCCTTTAATTCAAAATAAAATTACTTTTTGTATGAGTAAGAGAAAACATGTCTAAGAACAATTCTCCTTTAATTCAAAATTTAAAAATTCAAATAAAAGCTTTTGAGACATAAATGATTAAAACAAAAAAACACGTTTAAAAGCAATTCTCTTTTAATTCAAAATAAATTTACTTTTTGCATGAGTAAGAGAAAACATTATATCATAAAAATATTTGTGTTAATCATGAAAACTTAATTAATATGAGTAAGTTGGCTCAACACTTATCATTTGGGATGCTAAATATATATGTTTTAAGGATTTTTAAATATGGTATTTTGGGAATTTAGAGATGGTGTTGCAAAGAAAAAAATATATATATAAAAAAAAATTCAAAATAGTGACACGCCTTGGAAGGGCGGGTTGTTACAATGTTAGTGTTTTAGAACTAGCCTTACTTCTTGACTAAGATCTTGTTAAACTCCTACCTCTAAATTAAGATCTTGTATCAGTTTTCCCTCTAATTAACATGTAAACCTTATGCAGTACTAAGTTTATTGTCTTTCTTGACTTTAAGATCTCTAGATCTTAAGGCAACTAAAACATCTTCCAGGAAGAGGGATTCTCTGCAATATTTGATGGCAATTTTCATGTCTTTATAGGACTCATGCAAGGAATTTAGGAGAATAATAGCTTGATTTTCATCAGAAACTTTCTCATCAATGTTGGTTAAATCTATTGTGATTACTTTTAAATCATTCTGGGTTTTCTTCTAAGGATTTTGAGGGGTTCATATTAAAACCAAAAAGCTATTATTTCAAGTAGATCTTATTTGACAGGGTTTTAGTCATATATAAAGACTCAAGTTTGAGCTATACCTTGGCGACAGTGTCCTCATCATTTATCTGCTGGAGAATGTTGTCTGCAAGGTTAAGTATAATTAGGTTATAAGCAATCTCCAAGGTGTCCTGTTTTTCTTCTAGAGTCATGGTAATAGGTAAGTCCTTTTCACCTCCTAGTGCTTTGGCGCATCTTTGTTGGACTATGATGGCCCTCATTTTCTTGCGCCACATGTTGAAGTCACTTCTTCCATTGAACTTTTCAATTTCCAGTTTTGTGGATCCCATCTTCCACTTGTTCTTGATATTTGATATTGCAGAACCTTCTAATTCTTGAAATCTTTGGTAAGCCTTGATACCAGTTGTTTTTCCTTGTCTGTTAGTCTACTGATGAACATTAGGCGGTCCACCACAAGCTCAAGAACAAGAATAGAAACAAGAAGAAATATAAACAAATCAAATAACCAATACTCACAAACACACACATAATAAACACCAAAAATTATGTGTTCGAATTCAAAGTGAATCCTTCTCATAGAAGGGTTACCCCTAGTTAATCCACTATAGGAACAAGAACATAAGGTTTACAGAATTACATACAAGAAACTACCCCATGAACTTATAGTAAATCACAAGCCCTTCCTATGAGTACAAGCACTCACACAACCTCTCAGTCTATCCCTCAGTTATAGCTGTATACACTTAGAGAGACAACAGAGATTTAGTAGCTTATTCTTATATTCTCTTTGCATGCTCTATACCTATATATATAGAGTATTCGATGACTTCAATAAGGAGATAAAACTGTCAGGATAGATAACGAGATAGGGTATAGCCGTTAGATCTGCTGACTCTAACAGCCACACCTATGATTAACGATCGACGGGTATATCTTATCTATCGACCGATTCTACCCGATTGTCAACAGTCAACATATCATCTGTCGACAATCTCAATACAATTTTGAGACACATTTTAACAAAATTGTTAATTGAGTAATCAAGTATCTATATGACTTAGTTGAGTAGGATTATTTGAATAGATAGTGAGTCTCTATGATATAATTATTAATCAATTAAGTAAATCTTGTAGTCGAGTAATGGAAAATCTTAGAGAATGAATAAAATGAAGTAGCAAGAAAAAAGATGTAATGTCAAGGACAACCTATCTATTACGTTACTAGCAAAAAAGAAAAAGAAACAAAAAGTTGAGTGGAACCAGTTTTTTTATTTTTTTTTATTATGTTTATAAAAAAAATTACTCAATTATAATTTTATTATTTTAATTTAATTTAATTATGATCTATGTAACATTACTAGTGATAGAGGAAGTTTATAAGTAAAAGATATAAATTACAAAGATCTCTAAAACCTTTAGACCATAACAGGACCTTCGCACAAAAAACTTAAACCACAATAGGATGAATGTAAATTACAATAAACACTTACATTTAATAATAGGTGATGTTTAGTAGTTGGAATTTAATTTTATGTATTTTTGATAAATTTAAATGAGAATGAATCTTAACATGTAAAATTGTTTTTGCCCAATTATGATTTAAAATTGTTTTTGATAAGTTTAAGTTAAGAATTTCTTTTTTTTTAAGCAAAATATATAAGTAATATTTAAAAAAAAATCAAAAACTCGACTGCTATAATACTAAATTTGGTGTTTGTTTGTTTAATAGAATGAATTTTTTAATTGAGTTATTTTTAAAATCTAAACCAAGAAATGTTTTTCTTCAACCATAACCAAGAAAGTTATCTATCAACAAATAATAAATTATTTTGCTAAAATAATATATTTTATCGGTCCTGGCCCTTTTGTTTATTATAATATTTCCATTCTTTTTTTTTTAGCTAAAAATAACATAAATATTCCCATTCTTTTTTATTATCATACATGCAACTATGATGTATTTTATTCACACCAATAAAAATATTTTTCACATTCTAAAATTACATAATAGTCGACTTTAATAATTTTTACACCCTTTTCTAGTATCATATACAATAAGAATAATGGAAATTGTTCCCAGCAAAGTCTTCTAAGTTAGTCAACTGGTTGGGTTAAATCCCTCCTACTGATTTCACCTTTTCCTAAAGAAAAATATTATTTCTACAAATAAATTTGACAAATAATCTTCACAATCTGACGAGACACATAAATTAAAACATTTCCCTTTTCCATTTTAACACAAAATTGTTGTAAGGTTAGAGGGGGACTGACCAACCGGGTGGAATGACCATCTATAAAATAATTTAAATTGTTTTCTTAATACGCACCCAAAGAAAAATAATTGCTACGAGGTTCATATTAATAGCAAAAAGAAAAAATTTCTATCAAAATATAAGAGTAGTAATAGAAAAGAAGATGCATGCACATTCACCAGCTCAAGGTGCTGGAAGTTCCTGTGAACATCACAGCCAACCCACAGTTATGGCTCAGCATCAGAGAGTCATGAGCATATGAAATTAATAGAAGAAATTGGCACTTCCAACTTATACCGGCTAAAAAGGATCCATATGGGTCATGGAAGCATATCACAAGTGACAGGAGTAACGCTTTAACATGTGACCATAAATGTGCCTTGATCCCACATATCAGATGAAGCATTTTTCACGCCCCGTAACTAGTTTAGAATTGCCTGTTGCTGTGCTAGAATAGGAGGACCTAGGCCCGGTTATATTACCTGTATCATGGAATGTCCACACAGCTGAGTTCCAGCGCAAGGATTCATTTCTTTTGATTTAAAGCAAATGAGACTTTACCTTAAGTTACTGTCTGAACTGTATCGCCTGGTTCAGCTTCAGGCTTACTCTTAGCTTCCACTGCAGCGGCATCCTGGCTCCAAGCTTCTGACATGGCTTGCGATTGCTCAGGCTTGGGATCTTGATGATCCTGGATCTGCAAACCAGAAGATGAAGCTGATGCTGATGTTTTTGCTGGGGGTGCGGATACTTGACCTGGCAGAAAAATTTGAGGTGCCAGCTGCTGAGGAGTGAAGCCCTGAAAACCATGAACACCTTCTTGATGATATTGAGGAGCATAGGAAGTTGAAGCATTAGGGTTAGGAGGGCCAAGTGCTTGAAGGAGAGCTGGGTAAAGCACTTGAAGTGCAGCTTGTTCAAGTATAGCTTGCTGGCCTTGAAAGCGCTTAAGATTTGAAAGGTGTTTTTTACCATTCAAATGACTTTGGAAAACCACCTCTGACTCACACTTAACGTTGCACAATTCACAAGAGAGGGAAACAGCTTGTTTGGGTTTGGGAGGCTCAACTGATCTTCTTGATCCTTCATGAGTTCTCATCCACTTGCCACCACGGCCACCTCTCATCTTCCGCTTGGAACCACGCACTTCAAAACAATCCATCCCTGGCTTTCTCGTTTCTTCTTCTGATGCAGCTGTCTCTGAAACCATTTGTTGCTCACTTTCAACTTTATTTTCATCAGTTCCTGCTTGAGAAGACAAATCCTCTTGTGAGGCAAGTTTATCCTCAGATCTCTCAACTTTCTCAGGCTGAACATCTACTTCTTGATTGACTTCAGGAACAGGCACTTGCTCAGTTTGTCGTCTTCTAACCAGGAGCTCGTTGAGTTTCTGAAACTCTTCATATACCTGCAAGTTCTTTTTATGTTTCTTTCCATTCTTGTGCTGTTCAAGAATTTCAGGCGTGTTGCAATCAACCCTACAGAGTTCACACCATGCCATGCGTGGAGGTGGCCAGACAGAAGTTCTGAGTGCATGCGCAGATACAGAAGTTGGTGCCAGCTCGGGTCCCACCACATATTGAGGTGACTGTCCTGGGGTCTGCGATGATGCTTCATGCCTAAATGATGCTGGCTTCTCTGCTGGGGAAGAGAAGCGCCCAGCATGACTCCGGCCTCGACCCCTGCCACGATATGAGGGGCTTGAGCCATCTGGTCTGGAACCAAAATGGCCCACGCCAACCTGTCTAAAGGATCCACCACTCCTCGAACCTCCACCCTGTTACGGTTAAAGCAACTTATCAGCTAGAAGATAAGGAGCGCCGGTTAATGATAAGAAGATAAGGAAGCATGAAGCCTAAGAGGATAAATCAAGTTTAAGTTTTAATATTTTGTATAAATTTGTAAATTATAGAAGATTATTGTAATCTAGTTCTTACTTATTAGGCTGTTATCCATTCCTAGTTTTTAGGAGATTTATTAGCATACTCCTTGTATATATAGGATTTCATACGCATGAAATAAATAAGAGAGGATTTCTATTCTACCTAAACTCTCTCTAAACATGGTATCAGAGCCTACTTTCTAGGGAATTCTGTTTAGGCCTTCATTGCCGTTTTTTCCCTGCTTAGTGCCATTCCGGCCTATTTTCTTGTTCCGTTTATTGAAGTGATCTAAGTCAGTTGTGGCTTTCTTCTTCACTCGATAGAGTTGTTTCTTCCATCTGGTTTTCCTTCATCCGTTTGGTCCATCACCCGATAAGTAAGTCCAAGATCTTCCTAAGATGTCTACCGTCTCCAACACCAATCCTACATCAGAGGCGGTTGAAACAAGCAGCCCTTGAGAAGTCTCATTCATTAGATTTAGCAGCTCAAGTAATGAGGGAGAACTACAAAATCTCCAGGTAGCCTATCGGTTGAATGGGAGAAACTATCTAAAGTGGTCCCAGCTTATCCGGACCTTTCTCAAAGGTAAAGGTAAGATAAGTCATCTCTTAGGGACTGGCCCTAAAGAAGGAGATTCCATGTTTGTTGCATGGGATGAGGAGGATTCTCTAGTTATGTCTTGGCTTAGGAATTCGATGGTGCCTGAGATAAGTGATCTGATGATGTTTTTAACAACCGCTAAAGATATTTGGGAGGCTGTCAACCTCACATATTCTAAAGTGAAGGATGCAGCACAGATATATGAGGTCCGGACTAAGATTGCAGCAACCAAACAAGGGGTAAGATCTGTTACTAAGTACTCTAATGTGCTGCAAACTCTATGGCAAGAATTAGATCATTATCAATGCCTAAAGATGAAATGCAGTGAAGATGCAGCCTTACATAAAAGATTTGTGGAAAATGAGAGAACCTATGACTTTTTGGCAGGTCTTAATATGGAGTTTGATGCAATCAAGGTTCAAATATTTGGCAAAGAGGATATATCTTCCCTAAATGAGGTAATTTCTCTAATCCGGGCTGAAGGAGGGAGAAGAGGAGTAATGCTAGAAACTGCTCCTATAGAAAAGTCAGCATTAATAGCAATGAGAGGTCCTAACTGGGGTCCTAAGGAGGAAAGGAAGGCTACTGGAGATAAGACTTCTAGCGATAGAGATTCTCGAGACTCTCTATGGTGTACCTTTTGCAAGAAACCAAAGCATACCATAGAGAGATGCCGGAAGTTATATGGAAAACATCTAAAAGAGGACAACTTGGAGTCCAAAATCAAGCCTATATGGCCAGCAGTCACCAGCAGGCAGAGCACAAGCAAGGGGAACATAAGGAGCAAGCAGATGGCTTGGATTTCAACCGAATTGAAATTGAAAAACTAAGAAATTTTCTAGACTCTCTTGACAAGAAAGAAAAATGTACCTGTTCTCTTGCACTTATAGGTATGTCCTCTCATTCTCTTACCCCACATGGTTCGGGAATAACCCAATCTAATTCTTGGATTCTTGATTCTGGGACAACAGATCACATGACCCCTTTATCTCATTGTTTCATTACTTATAGCCCTTGTTCAAGCTCTAAAAAGATAACCCTGGCAGATGGCTCCTTAACCATTGTTGTTGGCCAAGGAGATATTATCCTTAATAACCATCTAACTCTCAAGGATGTTCTCCATGTTTCTAAACTCTTCACCAACCTCATCTCCATTCAAAAGCTTACCCTAGACAACAATTGCAGTGTTAATTTTTCTTCTACTTGCTTTGAAATTCAGGGACAGTGGTTGAAGAAAAGGATTGGGCTTGCTAAAGCTAGGGCTGGCCTATACTACTTTGATGGATCAAATGGGGAGGAAAACAAGGGCAAGGTGAATCTTGTGTCTTGTTTGGTGCAATCTAATAAGGACCATATCTGATTACATCACCATCGTCTTGGTCACCCTTCGTTTTTTACTCTTAGAGTTATGTTTCCAGTTTTGTTTAGGAGTTGTGATATTTGAGACTTTCATTGTCCTATTTGTGAATTTGCTAAACATAAAAGGGTGTCTTACCCTTCATCCAATAAACGAACCTCTAGTACATTCTCTCTTATCCATAGTGATGTTTGGGGCCCTGCAACTGTTCTCAATCTTTCTGGGACACGGTGGTTCATAATATTTGTGGATGATTGCACTAGGATAATGTGGTTGTTTCTTATGAAAAACAAATATGAAGTGAGCACTATTTTTCCTAACTTCTATAACATGATTAGTACTCAATTTGGAGTGCCAATCAAGAGGCTAAGGACTGATAATGCCAAAGATTTTTTCAATCAATCCCTCGCACAATTTTTTCAACAAAAATGAATTATTCATGAATCATCTTGTCCATATACACCCCCCCAACAAAATAGGGTGGCTGAGCGAAAAAATGGGCATCTATTGGCTGTGACTAGGGCACTACTTTTTCACCATAATGTTCCAAAAAACAATTGGGGAGAGGCTGTTCTAATAGCCACTACCCTTATTAATAGATTGTCATCTCAAACTCTTGGATCCTATAGCCCTCTTCAACTCTTAAGCAACTATTTTCCTGATTTACATATAATCTAGTTGCTGGAAACCAAAAATATTTTTGTCTCCTTTGTGCATGTTCACAACCCTCGTAGAGGCAAATTAGATCCCCGCGCTCTAAAATGCATTTTTATTGGATATTCCTCCAGCTAAAAGGGCTACAAGTGTTATTACTTTTGTGGAAAATTCTCCCTATTTTGATCATTCTCATGACAGCCAACAAGCTGCCGAGGGAGATCTAGTCATATCTCTACCTAATCTAGATCCTTCACCTCCAACTACCTCCTCACCAGGTCCGGTTACTACAAAGAATGCACTAGACAAGGCTCTAGAGAAAACCTCACCAAGTACTCCTCCCCTGCAGGTCTACTCAAGGCGGCAGAAGCTGGCTGCTAGCCCGGTGCAGATCCAAGAATCTAATTCCTCCCCTGCACCTATTACCAGCACTGACACCAGCAACTCTCTTGTGACACCAGCAGGTATCAATTCTATTACTTCTATTGACTCCACTGCATCTATAACTGAACATCTTACACCTCAGAGTGATCCTACATTTTCCCCCAGTGATCTGGAATGGCCTATAGCCCTAAAAAAAGGCACAAAGACCTGCACTCAGCATCCTTTACACCTGGTCCTATCCTACTCCAAACTGTCTACTCAACACAAAACCTTCCTAACCAGCCTACATACCATTTCAATTCCTCACCATTTTTCCAAAGCACTAAGGGGTGAGAATTGGAGGAATGCCATGGAAGTCGAGATAGCAGCCCTTGAGAAGAACAATGTCATGAACCTATGGTTCGTAACAGGTTTAAGAAGTAATTGGGAAGGAATTGAATTGGGGAAGAAATCAAAATTGAAATAGAACTGAGAACAGAATGTTTGAAGAGAGAAATGGGGGAAGAAATCAGTAGAAAGGGAGAGAGTAATAGAGAGAAACGAGAGAGAGATTTGAAGAGAAATGTAGAGAGGAAAATCAAAGATTCAATATCAATTTCCAACATGCCAAATCCCATCCGTTTACATAGCCTTATATAGGCATATTTGCTCCTAACTAACTGCATAACAACACCCATGTGCTTCTAACCAATTGCTAAAATATCTTCTAACAACTATTATCAACCTATTACTATATTGCCTTTCTATAGATTCTTGGGTCATGACAATTCCCCCCGCCTTGAAAGAGTTCTTGTCCCTAAGAACTTGCAACAAGTAGCCATGGCTCTTCATCCAATTCCAACCTTCTCTATTTGGTTCATCCTTCTTTCCTTCTTCCTTATTCTAAGTCTCTTCTTCTTCATTTTAGGTTCTCAATTGAAAGAAGAATGATAATCATTGCAGACAAGGCTGCATCTTCCTCCAAAGAGTAACATACTATTTCTCTTGGGTTTGCAATAGCTACCAAATCAAGGTTGCTAGTACCCATAGTTTGGGGATCCAATATAATGCCAAAACCTGTCAATGTGTCCACATCAAATGCCTTCAATGAATTTAGCAGCTCCTTGTCGCAAGTAGCAGCTGAAATCTGCAACCCTACAGCCTTCAAATGTCGATCATTCAGAAACTCACTCAACTGACCAGCTACCACATATGTTTCCCCCTTCCCATCATCCTCGTTATGTGTTGTTTTGAATACAAAGGGTTGACTAACTAGTTCTCCAGCCACCTATTCGTCCTTCAATGTAATAGACAAGCATTCGGGTATGTCAACTGGGGGAAGAACCAATACAGCAGTGGGAGTTTTGTTCCCTTTGACAAAACCTTTGACTTCTTCAGCTGCCTCCTTTAGCTTTTCCCCAGCTACAACCGGCTTCGAGAATTCCTCACCACTTTGAATCTGTTGCTGGTGGATAGAACTACTATCAAGGTCATAATTCGCAAGAAACTTGCCGTAGCTGGAAGAGAAATCTGCAATCTAGCTTAACCTTTCATTTCTTTCCTGCCAGCCCTCATTCGGCACATTCAAGTGTATTAACTCTTGCCTTGGCTGCTCCATTTTAAGGAAGTCCTTTTTGTTAAAACTCCCGTGATAATCATCGAAATATTCTACCGAGAAGTTGTAATGATACTTTTTAATCAGTATCATTGCAAACTCCTGAAGCTTCTCGCGGAACATTCGACCGAATTCCTTACACTCTTCATGTATTACACTTCTTGTTTCCTTGTCAACTTGGTTGATCCCCTTCTCCTGTTTCCTGTTACTGCCAACTGAAAATGCAGCCTTCTTTGGCTGCCATTGAGGCTCCATTCCAGCTGCAAGGCTGACAATGAGCCGAGCTACTCGTGAGCTGGCTCAAAACTCGACTCGATAATTGGCTCGATAATTGGCTCAATAAGCTAACTCATTATACAAATGAGCCGAGCTTGAGCTACCATTAGCTCGACTCATTTGGCTCACGAGCTAGCTCGATATACTTATATATATATTAATTTTATAAATTTATTAAATAAAAAAATATTTATTACTTAATACTCAATAATATAAATATAAATAAATATATATTATATATATATCACATATATTATTTAAATATATATATATATATATAAAAGTAAGGTGATAGTCAATTTCAAGCCGAACCGAGCCAGCTCGTAGTCATCATCGAGTCAAGCTCGAGCTAAAAAAATCAGCTCATATCGAGCTCGAGCCGAGCTATGAGCTGAGCTAAAATCAATTGAGCTAGGACTAGCTTGGCTCATTGCCAGCCCTAGCTGCAAGTGAAGCATTCTGCTTCATGTATGCACTGCCTCCCCTAGCTTCACTAGTAGGATACCCCACTGAAAATGCAGCACTGGTCTGCTGCAATTGAGGCTGCTCTCTTGCTTGAAAATTAACCACTAAAAATGCAGCATCATTCGACTACAATTGAGACCACATCTCCTTTTGATATCTGCTTCACAACAAGCACCTAGGATAAATGATTGCCTCTCACCCTCAACGGTCTTCAATTTCTCAGCAAGATGAGCCACCTGGCTTCCAATTCAATGCTTATGTCAGCAGTCACCAAAGAAACTGTTGTAAACTCACATATGTTGGCCTCAATTTAGCAAAATAATCGGACCCCATATCCTATCCTCTTCTTTCTCTCTAATTTTCCTTGTTTTATCCTTTGAATCTCATCAAGTCAAGGGAAACAACTTGCTTAGCAACTTGAATCTACCTTTGTCACCGTCATAAATCAGCTGGCATGGCTTCAACGGATCTGCTTCACCTTCCTTGTTTGAACAACCATGTTGGTAGCAATATCCCAAAAACCCGATCGGAATTCTCTTAGCTCAATTGTCGTCAAAGTCCTCCTCCCGAACTACGAGCTTAATTGTTGTCCAGCAGAAACCTTCCAAATCATATCGGAAGCTCAATTTATCTGCCGTCAATCTCGATCTGCAACGGCTGCGACCCACCCAATCACCATCCACTGGTCGCGACCACCAGTTCGGTTTCGTAATTTACTGAAATTTCACTGGGATCTGCATCGCGTTCCACTTTCAGCCTCAAATAGCAGCCCACGCTCCACCCCCGAGCTTCGGAATCAATTTATGAGGATCACCCGTAGCAACTATGGATCAGATGCTAAGACTTTCCAAACTCCAGCCGAGGATAACCTCGCTATGTGATGCCATCCAATTCGGAACTTACGGTGATCGGAAATTAGCAGCCCATGGGGTGTTGGGACTCAATGAACGAATGAAGTCGGAGGAATCTGCCTCTCCAAAATGGAATCTGCCTACACTTCAATCCGAGATCCCTTGTACCCTTATTGATTTCGTTCAATCCTTGATTCTTTCCGATTTAGATTTGAATGCAAAAAAATCCATTGTTCGGCCACTTCTACAAGGTTCACCACGCTTCTGCAACTCTGTCACTTCGGTAGAGTCGTCGAAATTGGCCTGTAGATCGAACAACTGGAGCTTCCAAATCCTCCTAAGTTGCTATCGACGCCTCCAATAAAATCGAACAACTCTTCCAAATCACAAGCTGCGATCACCTGTAGCTCAGCTTACCCAATCGCTTCTTGTAACTCGACTGGCTCCGAAAACTGTCCTCCAAAGTAGCCTCAATCAGTTTTGAGGGACGCCTCGCTTGGTGACGATCTCTCGTTAGTTCCTTAGGAATCGGATTAAAATTGTTGGCCGATCGGTTTTGTTGAAGCTCCTCGACAATTCGCCCATATCACTATATTTGCCTCAATTCCGTTTAGAATAGATTGAAATCACAGCCGAGGAACATGCTCTGATACCATTTGTCATGAACCTAGGGTTCATAACAGGTTTAAGAAGTAATTGGGAAGGATTTGAATTGGGGAAGAAATCAAAATTGAAATAGAACTGAGAACATAATGTTTGGAGAGGGAAATGGGGGAAGAAATCAATAGAAAGGGAGAGAGTAATAGAGAGAAACGAGAGGGAGATTTGGAGGGAAATGTAGAGAGGAAAATCAAAAATTCAATATCAATTTCCAACATGCCAAATCCCATCCGTTTACATAGCCTTATATAGGCATATTTGCTCCTAACTAACTGCATAACAGCACCCATGTGCTTCTAACTAATTGCTAAAATATCTAAAATAGCTTCTAACAACTATTATCAACCTATTACTATATTGCCCTTCTATAGATTCTTGGGGTCATGACAAACAACACTTGGGAGCTAGTTCAATTACCCAAAGGAAAACAACCGATAGGATGCAAGTGGGTGTATACAATAAAATCAAATCTGATGGAACCCTAGACCAGTATAAGGCAAGGCTAGTGGCAAAGGGATACACTCAAGTGTATGGCATCGACTATCTCGACACTTTTGCCCCAGTTGCAAAGCTAAATACAGTGAGAGTTCTCCTATCTCTAGCTGCTAACCTAGGTTGGCCATTAATGCAATATAATGTAAAAAATGCCTTCTTGCATGGAGACCTAGAGGAGGAAGTTTACATGGACTTACCACCGGGCTATAGTACAGATACTCGCAGGCAAGTAGTGTGCAGACTAAAAAAAGCATTGTATGGCCTTAAACAGTCTCCTAGGGCCTGGTTTGGCCGGTTTACCCATGTGATGCTTACCTTAGGGTATAAACAAAGTCAAGGAGACCATATCCTCTTCATCCATCACTCGGCCACAGGGAGAGTAACAGTCCTATTAGTATATGTGGATTATATTATTGTGACCGGAAATGATGAAGAAAGTATGACTAGATTAAAGGAATGCCTAATTAAAGAGTTTGAAATTAAAGATTTGGGGAGGTTGAAATACTTCTTGGGCATAGAAGTTACACACTCAAAAGAGGGCATCTTTATTTCTCAACAAAAGTATATTGTGGACTTGCTAACAGAAACCGGGCTGCTAGGTTGTAAGGCTGCTACTACTCCGATTGAATTCAACCGCAAATTGGGGGAGGTTCCAAAAGATAAAGAGGTGGATAAAGAATCCTACCAAAGGCTAGCAGGGAAACTAATTTATCTAGCTCACACTTGCCCAGATATTACATATGCAGTGGGGGGTGGTCAGTCAATTCATGCATAGTTCAAAAGAAACTCACCTTAGAGCAGTTTTTAGAATACTCCATTACTTGAAAGGGACACCAGGGAAAGGCATTATGTTCAAAAGGGGAAGGAGTATGATACTTGAAGCCTATACTGATGCAAATTATGCAGGGTCAGTGGTGGATAGGCGATCTACATCCGGCTATTGTACCTTTCTAGGGGGTAATCTTGTAACTTGGAGAAGCAAAAAACAAAGTGTGGTGGCCCGATCAAGTGTAGAGGCAGAGTTCAGATCCATGGCGTTAGGGGTATGTGAGTTACTTTGGTTGAAAATTTTGTTAGATGATTTGAAGATCACTTTGGTGGAACATATGAGACTATATTGTGACAACAAATCAACAATCATTATTGCTCACAATCCGGTACAACATGATAGAACCAAGCATGTTGAGGTGGACCGACACTTCATTAAGGAAAAATTGGATAGTGGTCTAATATGTACTCCATATATATCATCTTGTCAACAACTTGCAGATATTCTCACTAAAGGATTGCTTACAGCCGTGTATCAAAAGTTGACTAGTAAGCTTGGAATGGATGATATCCATTCTCAATCTTGAGGGGGAGTGTTACGGTTAAAGGAATTTATCAGCTAGAAGATAAGGAGCGCCGGTTAATGATAAGAAGATAAGGAAGCATGAAGCCTAAGAGGATAAATCAAGTTTAAGTTTTAATATTTTGTATAAATCTGTAAATTATAGAAGATTATTGTAATCTAGTTCCTACTTATTAGGTTGTTATCCATTCCTAGTTTTTTGGAGATTTATTAACATACTCCTTGTATATATAGGATTTCATACACATGGAATAAACAAGAGAGGATTTCTATTCTACCTGAACTCTCTCTCAACACACCCATATATGGAGTTTGTCCAACCTGCAGAATCCCATACAAGAATATATGTGCCACACCCACCATTCAGCGACATATTATAAGATTGAAAAGCTAATAGAATAAGGGCAAGTGACCCCATAAATGGAAGTTTGGCAGCGTGGTCCATTTCATAGAACAGTAACTGAATGCAGATTGACTTGCTACACAAGAAAGAACATGTTACAGGTTTGTTGTACTTTGGAAAATGCCTTAATGTTACTTTCAATTTTTGGCTAGTATAACAAACGATGCAATAGCATTTGTTTACTTGCTAAATATGTGGAACATAAACTGGGGTTCACTAAGAAGAAAATGCCAAAGTTTATTATTGCAAAGTCTGATCTTCACCTTGTTTCATTTCTCCTCTAGGAAGACAACACAATCATGTAACTAGCCTCTCAAGTGTAACTGGTGTTAGCCCTTTTTAGGCAGACATCTCACTATTTTATGAAAGGGTATACTAAAAAAGAATCTTAAGAGTACTTCTATAGAAAAAAAAAAAAAAGTAAGGTTAACACAGTATGCACACATTTACCTAACGCCATCACTGACCCCAGGGTCTGAGGTGAGGAAGCCTTTAGCAGAAGGTCCCAGAATGCGATATGGGTTGGGTTACAGTTGCAGCTAGCCCTTCAAATGGATGGCCAATATCCTCTCTAATACTCTTACCTCTTCAAATTATTCATATTACACACACTTCCCCCTCCACTCTTTCCTGTAAAGTTCTGAGCAAATTACACCATCTATATACATATTTCTTATATAAGATGATAATATGTTGAAAAGAACAAAACACAACAAAAAGGAACCACCTATAAATCTACAAGCCTAAAGGCCAGCTCATCAATATATTTGTTAGAAATTTAAGTTGTTCAAAAAAAAAATTAACCAACCCTTAAATGGTCAAATTTGAAAGGTTGTTTCCTTTCGAAATTCCAACTAAATTTTGAAAGGTTGTTTCCTTTCAAATTTCTAACTAAAATTTTGAAAGGTTGTTTCCTTTCAAAATTCTACCTCAGTCTATATATATCAAAAGAATTCTGAAAGTTATATGTATGTAGAATACATTAGAAACAGATAAAAAAAACCAGAAAACAAATTTTGACTCTCGAGAAAAAGATCAAAACTCTTTCTATTATTTCAAAACATGATTTCTTCACTTTTTGCTAAGTGCAGAAATCAAAAAGGGCTTGTCATATCCACTAAAGTAATTTGATAAATCCTCACAGCAAACTCATAGTGAAGGGAGGACAAATTTCGCTTTTAGGACAGCGATTTATCATGTTTCAAGCCTTCTACAACTTGAAGATTTTTTGCAAAATTTTCTTACTTGTTATTGTTGTTGTTTCATTTTAAGTTTTGTACTTATTCTCCATAATTGTCATTGTTGTAATATCCCCATTTAACATTCTAAAAGCGAAATTTGGTGTGTACAACAATGGAGGATAGCACAATCAAGATGATGAACCAAGATTTTGCTCATCTTGATTGGTTTGACAACACCAACTTTATGCGGTGGAAGGATAAGATGAAATTCCGTTGACTTTGAAGAATGAGTTCAATCTCTATTCATTGTGATAGTCAAGCTACTTTAGCCCGAGCATATAGTGATATATATAATGGGAAGTCAAGATACATAAGTCTTAGACATGATTATGTGAGGAAATTAATTAAAGATGGAATAATTTCTCTCACATTTGTGAAGTCGAATAGGAACTTGGCCGATCCATTCACTAAGGCTCTCACAAGAGATTTAGTGAAATCGACTTCAAGAATGATTGGATGAAACTCCTAAATTAAATCCACCAATGATGGCAACCCTACCCAACATTACGAAATAAGTAATTTTTGGGTTCAAAGGGAGGGTAACAAGAAGTCATTGATAAGTGGATGATTAAGTACTTAAAAAATAAAATTGGCCTAAAATGTGAGGTAAGTACTTGTTGTCACAGTTTTGAGGGTTGAGTTTTTATACTCCTAATGAAGTTCAGTTTTGGGAATAAGTGTCTATAATGTAACAAAGACACCGAAAGAGTTTCACCTATATGAGCTTCAAAGTGGTGCCGCTTCAATTGAGAATTTTGGAGTTATTCTCATGAAAGTTCATGAAAATGGATAGCACATGGCCTTAATAGTGCTAAGCAAGTGATTGAGTGGAATAAAAGATGCAATGCTTATGTGTATGGTGACACCGATGAATTCATAAGGAGTTGTTCAAAGCTTCCATGCTACCTAGGATTTCAATTTCATTTTGTGCCACTATACTAGGTAATGTTCAAATCAAAAGATACATTATTTTATACATAAACATGATTTGATCTTCTTCAATTAGGGTCTTAATTTATATTTGAACAAGTGGGGGATTGTTACAAATTTAAATTGTTCAAAAATAAATTAACCAACCCTTAAATGGTCAAAATTTGAAAGGTTGTTTCCTTTCAAAGTCTATATGTATCAAAACAATTCTGAAAGTTATATGTATGTAGAATACATTAAAAACAGATAGAAAAACCAAAAAACCAGTTTTGACACTGTCGAAAAAGATCAAAACTCTTTCTATTATTCCAAAACTTGATTTTTTCACTTTTTGTTGAGTGCAGAAATCAAAAAGGGCTTGTCATATCCACTAAAGCAATTTGATAAATCTTCACAGCAAACTCAAAGTGGAGGGAGGACAAATTTCGCTTTTAGGACAGTGATTTTATCGTGTTTCAAGCCTTCTACAACTTAAAGATTTTCAGCAGAATTTTCTTATTTGTTATTGATGTTGTTTCATTTTAAGTTTTGTACTTATTCTCCACAATTGTCATTGTTGTAATATCCCCATTTAACAATATTTTTGTCAAAAAGAATACTCCTAGGCAAAAATCTTTTCTTGCATAAACAAGGGGACAAGACACAACTCAAATAGACATGCATGGCATCAGTTTCATGATCAAGGACTACTTTAAGGTTTCTATTTCAGTACTTTAAGCAGTAGTTGACTAAAATAAAACCAATAGTTAGCAGATTATAAAGACATCTAGATTTTCAAAAATCAAGAATAATACGGAAAAGAAGAACTTAGACACACTCATCCTCAAAAGTAGTTTCCATGATATAAAACATTGCAAGAACAAGAATGATTTGTCTAGACTGCAGTTTAATTGGGATGAACAGAGTCCACCATTCATCCTCTAGAAAAACCACCTTAGAATATTCTAACAGCACAAATTCAGATGCATATTCTAAATCTGATTGTGCCAGACCTCTTCCACTTTATCTGTTAGAAAGCAAGAGCTATATGTCTATATATATTCAATTAGGAAACGATATATGGAAGTAGAAGTTGCACAAATATGTGAACAAAAAATATATGAAGCAGCCATGATCCAGAATTTCTTCTAGTAGGCCAATCATGAACAGAAGTAACTGAAGTGAAAAAAGGAAATAAACATGTTACAGAATGCAGCTTGGTCTAGCATAACATGCAAAAAGACAAGGACATTGTGATATGCTTTACTGTAATTGAACCATGCACAATACAGCCTCATGTTCATAGTTGTCAAAGGCTCAAGGCGCATTGAGGTCCAAGGGTGCTGACTTATATGTGAGATGCAAGGTGCCAACTTATGTAAAATGTGCATAAAATATTTATACACTATTATTTTCAGTATAAACCGATAAAGAAGTAAATGCAAACTCAAAAAATTGTAAAAAAACAAAAAAACAACACTATATTACTATAATAATAACCAATATTATTTCAACCACTATAATAACATCATTTCAAGAAAGTACTAGAAATCTAAAACACCAACAAGAAGCATTGTTTCAAATTCAAGTCTCAGCACTTGCCATTTAACTCAAACCTAAATGTATCAAAAATAAATAAACAATTAGAAGGAAAAAACATAAACTTTCTTTAATGTGACAGAAAAACAATAGAAACAGAACACATTGACAAAACATAGAATCATTAAAAACAGCAAAACAAATAGAAAAAAATTGCTAAAGAAAAACACAAAGAAATTACAAAACAAAGTCATTGAAAAATATTGCAAGCTGGACAACAAAAAGAAAATTATACTAAAGAAATTGTTTAATATCATATTAAAGCAATATATATATTAAATTATATCAAAGCTGGATAACAGGAATTAAAGCACTATGAACAACCAAAAACACAGCAAACCACCACAATGAACAGCCATCAGTGAACCAAAAGTAGATCTATTTCTCTCCTCCCCAGTGAACAGACAACAAAAAATACAATGAAAACCAAAAGCAATAGTACGAAGTGCAAAATAGTTGTCGGTGGAGTATCGCCAGCCTCCAGCAACAGTGTTGGTCAAAACAGGTCACCGGAAGTAAGGCCCACACATGACTTATTTGCTGATACATGAGCTAACACACATAAGGCTGCTGGAGTGTGGGACATCAGCAAACCTTCAGCTTACATCAGTACGGTTGACTCTCACCAATACACATGAATATGCATTTGAATCCACAAGAAATATCAAACACCACAAATCACAGCTAAAGCTTCAGACAGAAAAAACGTTTAAAAAAAAAAAAAAAAAGGCATAGGATGCACGCCCCTGGACATGAGAAGCACACCTCATGCACCTAAGCAGCACCTTCTGGATGGTGCTGTGACTCAACCATGAAGAGGCACACAAGGTTGTCCCTCATGCCTATGATAACTACAGCCATGTTTACATTCAAAACAGATTCATTTACTAACATTTATATCCTTCATATTCCAGGAGTAAAATAAGAAATTTACAGAAATAGACTATAGTAAACACATTTCAACCCGATGAATTTCCTTCCTAGAACATCACTGATATTGAAGTCCTCCCTCCTTCCCCCTCCAACTGTTTTCCACTCAACTCATGTAGTTTTAATCCTGCTATTAACCCCAATTCACTGAGCACAAAACTTTGATCCACATTCTCAGGGCAGAGCACATATAGAAGATAGGTATTGCGTTCTAACTGATTTCTTTTTTTCACTAAAAAAGCCTTAACCATCAATAGGCCCATTGAATGTTTTGAAACAAGTCATGCAACTCTTCCATTGAAATGAACAGAAGAATGGCAGTAAAAGGATGCAAGTACACTATGCTCCATAATGGAAAAAGCCTAGCATTAAGGAGAAGAGAATAATGCATTGATGTCTCACCATCTATCCAATTTCTAGACCTCATTAAATATAGTTACATCTTAAATATTCCATTCCTTCTACCATTGACTAATCAAGTGGTGTGCAGTAATTCCTGAAAGTGGGAAGGCTATATGCATTAACCATTTAATCTTTTAAAATTAAAGCCAAGACAGGAGAAAAACAAGTTATTTGCAATTACAACTAGAGTATATGAATGAGGCCTGCTTCTACATGAGCTTTCGTAACATAATACCATTGTTACTAATCAGGAAAAAGAAAGAGATTACCAAAAATTTAAAGTTATATGATCAACTGTCATTTGAAGTGTAAGCTTCATCACTGGTTTCTAATGAAAGACAAAGTACATTCACCCCCATCTACCAATCAGCATGAAGCCAGTAGAAAACACAACTTATCCGGAAGTCTCAACTCGCCCCCGAATAAATGCACATTGCTTACCTAAGTCCAAAATATGCAGAAGAAAACGCCCAGTCCAAACTACAACCCTGTAAGAAATGATTAAGAAAAAAACCAACTAGAGGATACAAACTAGCATGCCCTTAACAACAGGGCACGTTAAAGGAAACCTGCTTACAGGGCCATGCAGTTCTGCAGGCAGAACAAAAACAAAAGTGGATTGCTATGAATGTATGAACCGCAAAATCTAAAAATGAGTGTCAACAGACCCATTCACACACAATTTTGAGAAGGAAACAGAAAGCTACAGCAGCATACTATACCAACATGACAGCAAAAGCTCCAAAATGACCAGAGAGATTAATTGTCGTGTATTATTAACAAGCAACAAGGCACCTATAGCTACTGCTACATTTGCCTTGTTGATAACTGTCAAAGATCTGTTTGCCAAGTACACTTGATATGATCACTTTAAGATTCTGCAGTCAAGTTCAAGAAGTCTCTTCTTAATTCTATGAGAATAAATGGATAGACTTGCCAAAAATCTAATACCTACCAGCATGAGAAAGCACAAAAATGTTTCACTCCTACAAGAAATATCTTGTACCATTCCAGGCACTTGCAAAATCTTCAAACCAGCAAAAATCCTGTGCCTAAGCACTTCTGCAAAAAGAAACAAGCAACTTTAAGTTGGGAGGTTAAAGAACAAATTCGTGGGTTGTTCAAGCTTGGATCAGCAATGAGCATATTCCAGCCAGTTTGAGCTGAGCTCGGCTCTTGCCAACAGTATGGCAATGCCTTTGAGCTTAAGAGATATTGATTCTGCTCATATAATAAATCTCAGCAGTCACCTGAGGTAAAGCATATATCTATGGACATATCATATATACTTTTTGTCAGCTCATCTAAGCATCCTCTTCATTTGTCCAACTCCTTGCATTAGAAGCTTTGAATAGGGAATCACAACTCCACAATTGATATACATCCCCCTATAAAGCTTTTATGCTAGGTGACAAACTTTTGGATCTTAGCTAAGTTTATGCCACTGAGTACAGGGTTGCTCGAGCTCAGCTCATTCAGGCCAGTGACTGAGCTTCAAAAATATTCTGAACAACTCACGCTTCAGCAGTGGCATTTATATAGAGTGCCTCTAGCACCTGCCACTGGTTTGGTTAACCAATAAACAATTAAATGGATTTTCCATAAGTAAATAAAACTGTAGAGTAATGTAGCAAAGGTTGTGGTATGGTAAGAAAAAAACACCTCTACTCAATGTGGTAAAAAAGCTATAATGTAAAAAGTAAAACAAGTTGTGACAAAACAAATACGCAATACTACACTCACAAACTACCTACCAAGCCAACCATCAATCTTCTTTTGCACAACAAATTAAGGATACCTTTTTATTATAAAGACCATCAGTGAAAAAATCCTTTACCTACAATAGAATGTAAGTCAAAAACTTCTTGAAAATAAACTCAGGTAGGACTTCATCCAAAATGAACAAGTAATGCTTCAAAGAACAATTAGACTAGTTGGTCAATAACAGATCCATTACTGTATTTAGTTCCTGCTCAAGTGCCCGTACAGCTCATTATAACTTGCTCAAATGAGGGGAAAATTCATTTTAACATGACTGATACATAGTATAAGTCCCATAGTACACCAACCACTTGATTTCAGAACAATCATGAAACTCAATTTTGAAATTTATAAAATATGTGAAGGCATATGAAACACACCAAGAGAGTTCAAAAATTAAATAAACCCCCCACTAAAATTGACACTGAGAGAGGCTTTAGACAGTTTCTGGTTTTTATATTTTATTTTAGCGGGCTTTTTTTTTTTTTTTTTGTGACAAACAAAATGTTGGACAAGATCATATTTAAGTGGTTACAGTCTCATCCATGATCACATCCCCAAATGGACATCATCTGGAAAATTAGTGTGTATTGCATGATGACCAAAAGCTCACTCCTTTTTCTTTTTTTACCATTTTCATATCATTTTAATATGGCTTCTCCTTCTCTCAGTATCAATTTTGATTACATAAAGAAGGCTGAGTACCGATTTAATCCAGGGTTTAGGGGTGCTTAAGGCCACCTGAGTGGAAATGAAGCCTCAAGGGCCCAACACAAGGCCTTCACTTTGCCGCTTCTTTATCATTTCTGTCTGACCTGCAGAAATAATTTCAGTCACCTCAATTTAACAAACACCTCTTCCTTTAACACCCCCCCCCCCCCCAAAAAAAAAAAAGAAAGAAAAAGAAAAAAGAACTTCTCAAAGGCTATCCACCTACAAAATGAAGGCTATAAACCGGAAGTTAAACGCGAAAAAATCTCAAGGGACTCAAAATGACTTGCTTTTATCACATCTGGACTAAACGAAGGAATAAACAAAATCTTTGAAGCATACTCAGGATTAATTAAATTAAAGAACTACACTTATGAAGTCTAATTTTACAAATATACATATATATATTGCATTGATTATTTCATTGAATGTCTGGAAAAATTAGTTTGTGAATTATTCCAAGGAACAGTTTGCCCTTCTAAGGAACATAACTTTAGTAGCAGTAAATAAGCCATAAGCAACATAACTTTCATGGCCTTTGTTTCTTACCACCTATATCCAGTATGAAGCTTTCTTTGGAAATTTCTTTTCATGTATAGACAAATTTACCAGCCATATGACTCACCTACTCACTCTTGTTCACCCATTGTTCCCTAATAAGCTCATTCCATGCAATATGGCATCATACCTTTTCCAACATGTTAGAACAGAGAGACTAAAGAGACAAAAGGTTGTAAAATGCTTCCTCGATCTCTTATTCATGGATCTCAGCCATTAAATACCTAAAACTAATACATCACCTAATTACAAGAATGCCATTATTTGTTTATCAACTAAAACAAATATAAAACTACAAGCTAAATACTAAACAACAACTAAAACATACTAAACAGCAAAAATACAAAATACTTCTATAGTTAATACAACGTGCTCCCTGATTCTGCATCCACACAATTTACCACGATTGAAGAACAATCATATTGCTTTTCTCAATCTCCCAGCCATCAATCTTCACTTGATCTTATGAACTTGTCATGGTTCTAAAAAATAACTCATTGGTCCTAGAGTTCCTGCTCCCCTACTTAAACACGGAAACCCAGTATCTGCTAAATGTCTACGTATTGGGGCCAAAAACCATAAGTCCTAATTTCAACAAGCCACTAACAAAAAATACGAACATTAATGACATAAACAAAAACACAAACATAAATGAAATGTACATTCGCCAGTTAGCCAGGAACAGAAATACACATGCATTACTAGGCATATGTTCATGTGTCAAATCAGTATATACCGTGATACCAACTGAAGCTCTGAGGAAATGATAAGGTACAATAGGACCACATTGCATCATACTTAGGACTACCAAAACATTAGAACAAGTAAACTAAACTCAAAGAAAAAGAAACTGTCCAGTAATACCCGACAAATAACACATGTAGTCAAAACCCAAACTCTTATCCAACAAATTGCAAAAAGAACCCAACGAAATTCATACCGCCAGACTTGGTCTGCCGGGCATTGACAACGGCCCACCGCTTCCCTGCCACTGCTGCGGCGGCGGCGGCGGCGGCGCCACTGTGTCCAAAGAACTCCATTGTTGCTGCTGGTGCTGGTCCCCGACCCCATGCGGATAATACGGATTCTGCGCATGAGTTGTTTCACCCTGCATTGGGACCCCGGGAGGGTGAATCGAGGCGGGTTGTTGGTGTTGTTGATGATAAGCATTTGCGTAATCTTGGGCGTGAGTGTAATTGTAATCGTATGGGTATTGCTGGTGCTGTTGATTGTATGGGTGGTATGCGTAGAAAGCTTGGGTTGATTGATGGTAGGATTGAACTTGAGATGGGTCATAGGCTTGCTGCTGTTGCTGTTGAGGGAATTGAGTAGAAAGATCCATGGAGAAAACCCTTGAATGATTAGGGTTCTATGGATGTCTGTGAATTCACTAAATCTTATCGTCCATCGAGAAAGCCCCAGAAAAAATTTGGTTTGGCTTCGATTATGATGAGGGAGATCGCGCGTTCACAGCACCATGGAACGGAGAAGGATATGAAGAGGATTTTGCGAACGTGTTCTGCTCTCTCCTTTTCGGCTTCTTGCAGCGGGGAAATGTTGAGATTTTGAAGGTTTTACATTAGGGCTTGTTCGGTTTCTAAATCTTATGATCCGTTTGGTTACGGGTTTACGGCGGTTGTGTTTGCGGGCTAAATTCGTAGTTATTTGGTTATGATTTGAGTTAATTTTTTAATTAATGTTTAATTATTTTTAGAGGGTGTTTGGCCTACATTTTTTAAGATGTTTTTCTATTTAAAAGTGATCTAAACCTTTAAAGTTAATTGACGCCTAACTTAATAACATATTTGAATAAATATATTTTAAAATATCATTTATATAATTATATATTTAATTTAAAAAATAATAAATTATTATAACTTAACAAAAAAATTAAAATAGATATGTTACTAAATAATATAAATAATATTAATAAAAATATTAATTTTTAATAAAAAATTTATAAATTGATATTCAACTAATAAAATTGTTACAATTATATGTTAATAAATTATATATAATTATTAAAAAATATATTAATATAATTATTAAAAATATATAGATTTGTTGGAAGCTGGAGTGGCAATGAAGGAGTTGGAGGTAATAGGTGGCGGTTGCAACAATAATGGGGCTAGAAATCGGAGGCAATGACAATGATGGAAGAGCTGGAAGAAGGCGACAAAAGAGAGAATGCAGAGGGGTGACTGAGAGAGATAATATTGAAAATATGATAGTTATTGGAGGGTAAAATTATAAAATATTTGGTTAACTAAATAAGTTATGAAGGGTGTTTCTAGAAAAATTAGAAGGGAAAATTTTGTCTAAAATACTGTCAAATGGTGTTTAAGTTTCGTGGTATTTAAATTTTTTAATTTTTAACAAATATGTAATTAAATAAACTATATAGCATTTAAGCTTCACTGATAACTTATAAGCGATCAAACTGCTAAGCCAAACACCCTATAAAAATAATGTTATCTTTTACTTTCAGAATCAATTAAACTTATTTTTTTTTTTATTAATATTCATATGTGATTTACCTAAGGTTTAGAGGGACATAAGTGTGACTTTGTGATCATATTTAAAAAAAGAAAATATCACGAGAATAGATGATTTTTTATTTATAAATTACAATTCATTTTTAAGTAGCATTGATGTAAAATTATCTCTCTTCAATAATTTTTTAGGTCCAACTTAAAAGATCCCACACAAACTTTTCATAAATAACTTCAAATGATGCTAACGACATCTGCAACATCCCAACTAAACTCAAATAATAGAAAGTTGGGGCCTCATATTGCATGTTGGCAATCTGGACTGGACAATTGCAAAAACACAATAAAAAGTCACCCCAACCCAAGGGGGGCTCTCTAGTCCTTAATTAAGTATGCAAAATACATATTTTAATCTATGAATTTATACATTTTTTTATTTAAATATTTGAATTTTTTATTTATTTAAAATATATTTCTGAACTTATAATTTTAAATCAATTGACCTATAAAATTTTTGTTATTTAAATTACACCCAAAATTCATTGTTCTCAATAAATTTATGGAAGTGTGCAATTGATTTAAATTAAATAGTTCATACATGTAATTGAAATAATAAAAAGTTTAAAAATATAATTAAGTCGAAATTATATAGTTTAGGGATATTTTTTAAATAATAATAAAATTAAATATTTAAATAAAAAAACATATAAGTATAGAGACTAAAATATGTATTTAACCTAATTAAATTATATAATATTGTTTATTTGTGTGGGCTGTTTGACTTAATTCAAAATGTTCATTAACTAAGCGATGTTTCAATAATGATACATATTTTTGCCCATATCACCTGATTTCCTAAAAAAACCAAAAACTTATCAAGAGCTTAGTGATAGTTTAGCTCATGTAAATTCAGGCTGTTAATATTATTATATTGATGAATTACAATTCTAATAGGAAATAAAATATAAAACTATTGGTTGTGTATGGGAAAAAGAAAAAGAAAAAGAAAAAGAAAAAGAAAAAGAGAGTTAATTTTAGAATATTGTCAACAAGCCAAGGCCAGCCCAGGTCTAAAGTTGAGGCAATATTTGCTAGAAGTCTAAATCATCCTTGGCCCCAATAGAATGTTGCATGGTGATGATTTATTATATTTTATGTGTCAAAATAAAAACAACCTATTTTGGCTCTGCAAACATAATTAGGCGAGTTTAAGTTTCAATTTGAATAGAAAATTTGATTTGGATTAACTAATTTAGTTTTTAATCTTGGCATGTACTCTTGGCAGGATATAATAATTAAATTTTGTTTGTTTTGAGAAAATTCAATGAGTTGTTGAAAGAATGGAAGGTGTCCCTTAGCCTTCCTGCCTTGCCTGTAAGACATGGGGGAAAATGATGTCATTTGGGGCAAGCCTGGTTTGTTGGCTTGGAGAGGGCTTGATCCGGCAACTGGGAAAGCTATAGAACGGGAAGAATGGGGATTATTATGAGATGTTGGGAGATCTTCATCTCGTGGATAGTTTTGTAAGATGAAAAATAGCTAGAGGCACATTAGAATTTTTTTTGCATGGGCTCTCCAATGCTTAAGTTAAACGAGATCTCCATACAATATAAGATATAGCAATAAAATGTAGAAATATCATGTGAGAAAAATATGCAATGGGTGAAAAGGGTATTGCCCTCAGAGGAACTATGATATGCAGGTTTGGAAAGTTGGCCTTGGAGGAATGATAAATGGAGGCTAATTATTCAAAAGAATATGTTCCAATCTAAGGTCTTACAAAAAGGATGGCTCATTTCAAAATTGTAAGTGCAATGGCTATTTTGAGAGGAGTCTCCCTTAATTAGAGGTCATGCTACAACAATATTGGAGATGACAAATTTTTAATTCCATATCGGTCCAAGAATAAAAATGGATTGAGACTTATTAATAATAACATAATTTTAAGTATAGTTAATAATAATAAACAATATTAAATATAAATAATATATATATACACATTTATTATTTACACGTTCTCTCCTTCTCTCATGTTGTTTAGGCACCTCCAATCCCCAACTAGAAAGAAACCTTTGTAGAGGTTAAAGTTAAATGATGTAATTTGTAAGCTTGATATTAAAGTTGGTTATTGTTTAATTTATTTTTTAGAGTTAGAAGTTAAATTTAGACTATTGTATTATATGGATTTTTTTTATGAAAATTTTGTTTGGACGATATGTATGCATATATCTGATATTAAAAAAAAAAAATTAGATCGAACTGAAGTGGTCCAATTTTTGGTTCAAAACTTTTAGGGAGCCCAAAGCCCAATCTGGTTAGGTCCAGACAGACTGAAAAAACACCTTAAATAGAATAAAAAACAATTTAAAAGGCCTCATATAATTAAGGGAAAATAAACTACTCAACAACACTAATATTGACAGGTGCTTGGGTTTTTCGTTTTCGCTTGAAGGGAACTAATTTTGATGTTTGTGCTTCTCAATTAACTTGAGATTTTTGCGGCTGCTTATTTTTTCTGTTTGCTAGAAAACCAACACCAAAATCTGAATGTAAAAGAGATGCCTCCAAAAGGACAATACTGAGACTCAAACTTAGGCCAAGACTCTGAATAATTTATGTATTTTGTCTCACTGTACGTATTTGAAAAAATAGTTATTTTCTTAGGAAGGCCCAAAACGGCCCTGCTCGTAAATATAAATCTAATTTAAAATTAAACTGAACCCAATTCACTTCACTAACTATCTCTAACATGATTGGTATAACTTGCAGCCAAAATTATGTCCCCATGGTTTGTATTTGGGATAAATACTCTTACGTGACTCCCAATATTTGTGTCCTCGATTATGATATGGGAGATAAATCACAGGTTGAACCTTTATTTCTTGCGTAGGACGATGATCGAACTCGCAATCTACCAAATTGATATCAACATATTACTCGTTCGACCTATATTGTGGAGCCCATTATTTATACTAGAGGAATATTGTAGTTGAGTTAAATTTTACATGATTTCTAGCAATCCCATCGTAAAGATTGGAGTCCATGACCAACGTATCAAGGAGTGTTTGTAGGCCTAGAGGCACACCATACTCTTGGATAAGAAGACCCACTCTAGCTAGCTTGTTTTCCAAGGATTCATACAGTACTCCGCTAGTTAGGCGTGGAGCCAATGTAGGCCCAGTGAGGGCCTTGGCCTTCACTGAGCTTTGGCCCGCCACTGATTTTGGCTTGCACTGAGACTCGCTTGAAAATTGGGTATTTGAAAACCCTCACTCAATCAGTCCCTCTCTCGCTCGCCTGCTGCCCACCCTCTTTGTTCTTTTCCCTCTCTCGCACTAGCTCTCACTCATTGTCGCTGGCTTTCACTTCCTGTTTCTCGCCCTCACTTGCTCTGGCCTTCCTCCGTGCCTCCGTCAAATCGGACGACTCGGACCATCGCTGAGGTGAGGTCGCCGCTGGCTCGTTCGTTCGCCTCGCTCACCCTCTTCGATCTCTCACTCGCTCGCCTCGCTCAGTCCGTTAGTCATTGTCGCTCTTGCCTCTTGCTTACTATTTGCAGCGTTGCTATCTCTCTAAGCTCTCTCTGGACCTTTGGCTCCGTCACTCGTTGGCATCACCGACTCGCTGCCTCTGCCTCGCCCTCGTCGGCGTCGCCCGTCGCCTCTGCCTTGCCCACTCGGGCTAGCCGCTCCGGGCTTCGACCCTCGGTCTTTCTTATTTTTTTCTTTAATAAGTTTGGCCCTCATTGGAAATTTTTCCTAGCTCCGCCCCGCCGCTGGTAACTTCATTAAATCTCTTTACTTTTTAAATTTAGATTACTATGATAAGGGACTACGTACACAAGTTATAACGAAAAATAACATTAGTAATTAAAAGAAATCTCCCTTACGTGATATACTATTGTTGTTAGACATGGAAGTGTACTGATTTATATTACCATAATAATGTGACAATGCTTCAACTTGTTTCATCTCTTTACCTGTCCGACGCAATTGATCAACAGCTTAAGAGCTAAGATTTAATTAGTTCGTACATCTTAGCAAAATGATATTTTTTTATTGGCAAAAGATATATTTCAAGAATACAATCAATTAAATCACTGAAGTATAAATAATTGAAATATAATAAATACAAATCAAGAGGATAAAACTAGTAGTTGAAGAAATTAACATCTTAAGGAAATCTTGTACATGACAAGAGTTGAACCGGGGATTTTCCCAGGTCCTATTTTGCCACAAAACCAAGACTTTAGTGACATGATATACAATTGTGACATTTTTTGAATTTTCAAATAAAGAAGGGTATAAGTAATTAACCATATATATGATGCGTTTTATATCAAAATTTCATAACAAAAATCTATTAATAATATCTCTGCTTAATTCCAAAGGATTTTGTTAACGAGTGTCTTATAAAAATTAATGCATTTTGTTTTCAGATAAAGTATAATAATTTCACATTATTTTTTGCACTAAAAAAAGCTTATATTAATTAATAATAAATGCATCCTATTTTAAAATGTTAACAGCTAGTTAAGGCAAAATGATAATGTAAGACCACCTACCATCAATTTGCAGGGATCAAGATACATCTCCAATTGGTATTTTCTACTTAAGAGAATATATAATGCAACAAGCATTTGCACAATAGAAGAATTTCTAGGAATTTCTTTGGCATATATGTCCAATTTCTTGTCTATCTAAAACACCAATCAAATGATTCCAGCCCTAGCTAGTAGCTACCACATCCACCCAGCGAAAACAGAAACAAATATTATTTGCAGGAAACGTCCAAATACCCCCCCCCCCCCCCCCCTCCAAAAAATAAATAAATAAATAAATAAACTGTAACAAAGAAGTAGTCAAACGAGTCTAGAAGGGAAGTGTGATTCATGGAGCCCATGCCACAGGACACTAGTGTTTTCCAGAGCCACGCACTGAGCACTCTTTTACCGCTATATTAATGATTTGAATATAACTCAAAAAGACTTGGAACATCATAGATGGTGGAAAAGTGGCCACCCCGGGCGGCCATAATGATTTTGACCATATAATTCAGCGTTGTTTAGAAGTTTGGAGAAAGAAACGAAAAGAAAAGAAAAGGAGAGATGGATCGGTCGACTCATTCCCCTAAGAGCAAGCACAGCAGGGAGTAGGAGGGTTGGATCATTTTGTTGGTTCGTTTCTACTACTACTACTTTTCCTTTGAAAAAGAGGAATATATATATATATATATATATATTATATGATGATTTCTTAGAAATGTTCTTGCCACCCATGACCCAGCTGCTGCCTTGTTGTGATCACTCATTCCACTTTCAATCTATACTAAAAACAAAATACTCCAAAATCATTCTGAAATGAGAAGAAAGAAGTTTATTCTTAATTATAGCCAAGAAATATTAGAAGAGTACGGAAGAAGAAAACTTTGCATTAAATATTTCTTTTTATTTGTGGATGTTAATGGTATTACATATGAATCATATATATTATCCCTTTTCACATTGCACCTCAAGTTGTTTCGGAGGCATTTCATAAGTTAGAAGCCCCCTCCCGTTGAATTCCCCCTTCTTCCCCGACCCAAGCCAAGTGACACCGACTCGGAGAAAACAGAATGACATCAGCCTTTTTTGTCCATCGGATTTGGTGGTTCCAATCTGCTTTTCTTCCGAATGGAAACAAGGACCGACCCACCGACCCACCTAAAAGGCCAGCCAAAGCTGCCCTACACTTATTACTACATCATGGAGTCCGTCTCCGTCTGGTGGTGGGTTTTGGCTCAGCTCATATCACATCCGCCATTAAAGATAAGCTATATATGAAAACCCCCAAGGATGAAGCTTTCTTTCAAAACTTAATAGCTCTCATTTCCTTGTTGAATAATGAACGATGCATATGGAAATTTATATATGCTAGATTAAATATTGAAGTAGTCTTCGTCTTCCTCTTAATTCGTATTGATTTTAAAGAATTTCAGAGACATTTTGATCTTTTACGGATGATTGTTAAAAGCCACTATCATTTGTTATCTTTCCTTTTGTCCAATTCTTTTGCCATGACATGATTCAACCATGCATAAAAGTTAATAAATACACACTGTTAGTGACATATATAGTTAAAACTAAAGATTTGTTATGAAATTATAACAAAATTTAAAAGTTATCCTACACTTTGTTCTTATTTTTTTTTAACTGAATTCCAATCCTAACCCCTCCAAAGGAAAGAATAAGAGAAATATGTTATATAAATATTTCACTAAGATCTATGAAATCCACCTATTATATAGAACACCAACAAATTAAAGCAGAAGAATATCTCTTAAATTCATGAGTAGTGGTAAAAACTTAATTGAAACGACAAATACAAATGCACAAATCACAAGTTAGATCTTTCTCTTCTTCTCCTCTATCATGTTTTAGCCGTTTCTCAATGGGTATAAATGATATAATAGATGTAATGAAGAAAAGACGTGATCTAGTCTTCTATTTATAATGGTAATAGAGTTTTACCCATCACAAAATCCTATTAGGTCTACATTTATTTCACAAATTATATATAAATTAGTCTAATCCCATAAAGGTGCATCAAACCCAATATCCAATTATGATCATATATAATTTATTGGGCCTCTAGACGTTATGAAACTATAGTTCAACTCATTTTTCTTCAAATAAAATTTAATTAATTTGCACACTTTATGAAAAATTCTAACAAAATAGTCGTACATCCAATGACACTAGTTTTTATTCACTTTTCTCTTTTTAATTTTTTTTTCTTTGAAAGAAGAAGAATAGAATGGAATCTTATTGCCTATTGTGGAGAAATATTAGGATGAGCATCACAATGTTGACCCCAAGAGATTGATGCGCGCATAATATCACACTAATTTGCTTTTCTAGCGAGTAAAGTTAATTTTAATAAGAGTGTGTTTGATTGCGCATATTTATCATAAAAAATATGTAATTATTACACATTTTTTATGAAAAATAATCAAACACTTTTAACTTTTTTATGAAAAAATATGTACGGTACAAGTATTTAAAACTTTTTTCCATAAAATTCATTTTCTAAAGATGTGAGGTGGTCTTTGTTTTCTAGGCAATATTACCTAGAATTAAATTATAAGTAATACAATCAAACACACCTTAAGATTATAGTTTTAATTTCTTTCCAACCTCCATGCAATAATTTTCTAATAACAAGAAATACTACCATTTCACTAAAGGTGTGCTTGATAGCATGGAAAATACATGAAAAATGTCACACTCAAAGAATTAAATTCCATCTTTGATATTTGACACACTATATTTTTCATGGAATTGAATTTCATGGTACAATCATTAAAATATGTTTTTACCTCTTTTCCATAAAAAATTTCATCTAGGGAGGAGATGGTTTTTGTTTTTCATGTAAGTTAAAAAATATTTTTCTTTCCACCTAAATGTTATCAAACACATCATAAATGTTATAGACATTGACTATATATATATATATATATATGGGGTGTTTGTTAACCAAGATAAGAGGGAGGAAATGTTAGATATGGGAAGCATTCCAGATGTTTGGTATTTCCAACGTGTTTGTTAATCTTATCTGACCATTTCCGGAAAAGGCTTCACGTGACCTCTTATCTCGTCATTTCAAGATAAATTTATCCGACCTCTCCCCTCGAATAAATTTATTTTGCTCTTTCAAGATAAGGCTGAATTACTTATCTGTCCCTTGTAAGATAATTAATGCTATTTAGTGCATTTTAAGGATTTAAATTTATTAAAAAATCTTATTTATTTAACTCTTATAATTAATAATTTTTAATATATTTTTAAATTATTATATGTTTTGACAATTTTTAAAATTTAAATGACATTATTCATTTCATTGATTTTTAAAATTTAAATTTCTCTCTATATATATTTTATTTAACTCTTTTCAACTCTTTTTAAATTTATCTTTGACAATTCATAAGATTAAATTTTTTAGAATTCACTGATAATTGTATTTTTTTTTATATATATTTATTAATACATATGATAAACACCAAGATAAATTTTTTTTTACCAAAATATCCTTATTATCAAATTCATTCAAAATTATTTATTAATATCAACAACAAATTTATGATTAAAATAGTATTTTATGATTAATATGAATTGTCAAAAAAAAAATAATGTTTTATTTTCTAAATTTATGTTCAAAAATAAATTTAAAAAGAGTTAAAAATAAAAATAATTATTGTTGAAATTACAAAAATTCCACCTAGATAATTAAAAATGGGCAAAATATATTTTTATAATAGATAATAAAATATAAAATTAAATAAAATAATTTAAAAATTGATGAAAGGAATAATGCCATTTAAATTTTAAAAATTGTCAAAATATTTGACAATTTAAAAATATATTAAATAATATTAATTATAAAACTTAAATGAATAAGTTTTTTAATAAATTTAAAATTTTAAAATGTATTAATTAGCATTAACTATCCTACAAGGTAATTGAGGTTTATCTGCAAAATATCATCTAAATTTATTTGAAGGGTGAGATCAAATAAATTTATCTTAAAAAATGAAAATAAGAGGTCATCTGAAGATCTTTTAGAGATGGTCAGATAAGTTTAACAAATACTTTGAAAAGACCAAACATTCAGAATATTTCTCATATCCGACATTTTTCCCTTTTATCTTAATCAATAAACACCTCCTAAATAAGATAGTTTTACCTTCATTAAAAATTGATCCCCCACCACTTTCAAAAAAAACTTGTGAGATTTATCACTTGTGTTAGCGACATTTAATATGTTGTTTCATTCAACGCGGAGTGGGGATGTTGTGATTGCTCTAACAAAAATCTCATTTTTATGTGTTTAACGACATTTTTTTATGATTTTTTCACAAGAGAATACCTTGAACTTTTTTTTATATTTTCCAAGTAGAACTATACGAAAAAGAAGTTTTGAAAATATCTTTTTTTTTTAAATTTTAAATATAGTAAAAAGAAAAATAAAATAAAAATATGAACACAGTTTAAAAGTAAATGATAACGTACACTCCTTACAAAAGAAAATGACAGTAACCCAAATCAATAAAAAATATACACGTAATCACACACTATAAATACGGTAATTGACTTAATCTACCACTTGGGGCCTAACAAAAACTTAATTTACCATATGATTAGTTTATTGACATTCCATCACTATAAACACAGTAATTGACTTAATCTATCCCTTTTTACTTAGACCCAGTCTTATAAAAAAAATTTCTCTCAATTCTCAAAAACATATATATATATATATAGAGGCCTGGCTAGCTGCAGCATCAACACCAACTGAACTGTGCCATAGTATCAGGTGGAATTATTTTTTGATAATAAAATTGAAATTGGTTCTTGATTGACAAATGACAAACTTAAAAAAAAAAAACCATTTTTCTGGAAGAATTGCAGAAGCATTTGGCTACAACTGCTGGAAACTATATACAAATTATAAGTACAACATATACGTACACATGTAGATCTAGCTAGGAAGACGAAGTAAATTTTCAGGTTACTCTATGAATTTAATGCTCCAAATCAGATGTTACAATGAGAAAACATAATTCGAGGGTTAAAAACCAAAACAAAAAAAGAAAGTTACCGTAATGGTAACGAATGGGAAGAAGATTATGTGAATCCATTTGATAAAAAAAAGAAGGAAAATTGATGTGATCTTAATTATACTCGCAATGGCTCATTCAATCAATCATCGCTTGATGGGGTTGAGCAACTCAGCATCGGAAACCGCCGAGAACTCATCATCATCTACCGGCGCCGGAAGATTGAGATCTATCAACGTTTCGCCGAACTTCGACGGCGGTTTAGCAGTAGTACTAGGATTTAATGACGAGGAACCAGTAACGTGCGATCTCTTATGGCCGCCGAGGGCTTGGCCGGACGAGAATACTCTGAAACAAACGGGACATTCGTGGATTTTCTCCTCGGGAAATCCCGCATTTACCGATTCAACGTTCGTAACGCCGACCCCGCCGCCATTGTTGATGGAAGCGCCGGCTTTCTTGTGGCTGGCTCTGTGGCCGCCGAGCGCTTGATAGGATCGGAAAAATTTGTGGCAAGTGTCGCATTTGTACTTCCCTCGCGGGCGCTGCTTGGTCGGCTTGTTGAGCTCGTCGAGTTCGTCATCGGTTTGATCCAGCTCTTCGCCTGGTTCCGGGCGGTCTTTCCACTTGTCCCGGGACAACATCATCAGGCAGTAGGCAACGTCTTCCTCCGTCGTGGTGCCGGAGATCGAGCTCCCAGGCTCCGGCTCCGGCCAGCAGGATTTGGGCCGCTTCAACTCGGGTACGGAGACTCTGGACCGGCGAATCCGCTTGGACCGGCGCCGAATCGGGTTCTTGCAGGACTCCGTCTCGCTTTCTCTGTCCTGGAGCACCACCGAGCCGACGAAGGAGAATTCTGGGTCAACCAGCCGAACACTCTTCTTCGGATTTTCTCTCAACCCATAACCCAACAAGTCTTTCTCCTCATCGGATGAAGAAGAAGACGATGACGACGAAGATGCCGCCGATTCACTCTCTTCATGGCCGCCGCCATGAAAGGGTTCTTCTTGTTCCTGAGGAAGATAGAGGTTCATCATGTGGGATCTCATGTGGCCGCCCAAGGCTCTGCCATTGGCAAAGCTCTTCAAGCAGAGCTTGCACTTGTGCCTCTCCATTTTCTTCTTTCTTCTTTCTTCCTTATTCCTTCTTCCTTCTTCTGATCAATTGGATTGATCTCTCAGTGGAAGGAGTAGGCCACAAGCATGCCTCCGCCGAGTAGAGATACACATCAGATATATACCCCCAAAATTTTTTTTTTAAAGAAAAACGAAAATTAAAAAGTCGGAGAGAAAAGCTTGATTTGGATTTGGAAATATTTTGATTAATTTGCAGTAATTTGGATTGAAACGGCAAAAGGGAACAAGTAAAAGTTAATTAAAGCTTGCGGTGGAAGGGAGAAAGAGAGACATGTAACATGCGGGAGCTTTGCCTGTGTTCTCCATTTATTTCCATCCAACCCATCTCATGGATTCCGGAACTACCCCTTCTCCAGCCGGTTAGATCAACCCCACATTCGAGGGCATTATTGTCTTTTCAACTGGGGGGGTTTGAGGATTAAGCAGAGGATGCCGTGGCATTCGCTCGTACAAGTCAAAGAGAACTGCTGTGCTGGTTTGTTGTAACGACGAGACAACACGTGGACGGGACAAGCCAGAAAAAGGGTGCCCCACCACCGGGCTGTCACCCAAAGCCCAACACGGCTCAATCAGAACTGCCAGAGTGGCACTCCAGAGAACACTTGCTTTGTAATTTGATGATTTAGAAAATTAAATAAGATGGGATGGGATTGGATCGGGTAATTTGATGTTTTGGGAAAATATTTCCATAAAAATTGGATATTTGATTGAAATGTGTGGAGAGGACGGAAGAGGTGGAAAACTATCCTCCCAAATTTCACGGGCAATAAACGCCGTTCTGCTAGGAAAAAAATGTTTATGTTTATAGACTAAGTCTTATCCTTTTATTATGTTGGGATTTTGTACATAACAATAATAATACACTTAACTTATATAGTCCTTTTTTGTTCTTATTTTCTAAATGAAAATGGTAGCTTCCTATATTTTTTATTCATAACATTATAATATTTACACTTTTTAACTTTTAATTACAATGCAAATCAACTTCAAAAGAGTAATCTTTTTCTTCCTTTTTTTTTTTTGTTTTGTTTTGTTTTATTTTTTTCTTTCACGGTTGAGAGAAAAAGAAGAGAAAGGTTAAAACTTAATAAGGCTGGGCTTCAGTTGGGCTCAGTTTTAATTGGACTGAAACAAATTTCCTATACTCTTCTCATAATTCATTTTCTTTTCCCCCAAGGAAAGTCACATTCACAATTCCTTTTTTATGCAAGGTAATAATATTTTTGGGATAAATTTTAGGATTAATTATGTCTGAAACCCCTCACGGTTTGATCTGTTTACATAGACTAACCCACCATTAGAAAATGCCTACCAATTGTTGCCCCTTATTAATTACCATAACATTGACTCGAATTTGATAACTTAATTTGACATGTATTATTAAGGGTAATTAATCTGCTCAAACCGACCCTAGATTATTTTGGATCAAGATTGAAAAATGGTGAATTAGACCGATTTGGCCCTAATCGATTTTTTATTTATGAGAGCCACGATTTTGATCATTTACGCAAATATAATCCAGCTGCTCAGCAATCATGTGGAGTGGGGGGCTAGGTAAAAAACTTAAGGACACTGAAAAGTGAGTCAATGACGGTGACTAATCCTTAGTGGATGGAGACGACGATGGTGAGGGCATCCAAGTAACTTAGGGCAAGGGGCAAGGGGATCGATGCTTGACAATAAGGACTGAGTTGTTGGCTAGCACTCGATCATTAGCATCCATCAACAGGCGTGTGGTAGGCTCGATCAAAGACGCTGAATCAATGGTAGCAGCGATGGGTAGCAATGTCCAATCAATGGCAAGGACAGTAAACATAAGTCAATGACAACGAGGACTAAGTCTGTTGAGAAAGGAGATGAGATGAGAGAGGTATTAATTTAGGATTTCAAGGTTTTCTTTCTTTTAATTTTAGATTTAGGGGGTATTAATATTATGTATTGTATAATTTGTTTGATGTAAAATTATATCATAAAAGAGGATCAAATCTAACAGGGTCACAGGCTACAATAGTTTTAATGTATTATTATCTTATGTAAAATTATAAACAGTAACATAGTTTTATTTTATATTATTAATTTATAAATAATATATAATTATGTATCCAATCTTTGGTTTGGGATTGGAATCTAAATCAACACAAATTTCATGATTGAAGACCTACAAGGCCAGCTCAAAGGGTTAGGAAGCCCTAGACGAGAAGGGAAAGGGCTGGTGATGGCAGTGACGGTCGATAGGTGGCATCTCATTAGTCATCTCTCTCTCATATGGTGGCTTCCCTCCTTCCAAGTTAGGAAGGCAGGGTTGGCGTCCTCTATAAATTTTTTGAGACGCCTTTTTTGGGGATTGACTACTGATCATAAGAAATGACGAAATGACGACTATGTCACAAGAAATGGCGAGATGGTGACGAAGAGGATTGGGTGGCCTCTTTTTGGGTAGCAAAGTCAACAACATTTGAAACTTTTTTGAAGGCCTAACCATAGGCCTTAGTGGCCTCCCCCTTGAACCCACCTAGAAGACCTAACTAATATATACTCAGTCTTGGACTAAACTAAGTATTTTGAGTATTTTGATCCAATTAGGTTTGAACACCCTTATAAATATCTAGAATATATTTCTAAATAAAACAAATTTTCTATATTGATTAGAAATATGGCAGGTACACACAACACAAGAACACTAGATCATTATTCTTGCAAAACAGAACAAAAAAGAAATTAGATAGCCTGCATAAAATTGCAAAAAGTTTATAAAAACTACAAATAAAAGTGATAGCATCAGCTTTATTTTCCAAAATTTTATACAAAAATAATATTTGAAAGTATATATGAATATAGTTTTCTATAGCAACTTAACCCATACTTTAATTTTAAATTTAGGGCTAATGGTAAAAAAAATTCAAACCTTTTTGCAAGTTTGTAATCTAATCTAATTGTTTCAGTTTTGACAATTAGGTCTCGATTGACTCAATTAAGTGCAATTTTATCCACCACATAAAATCGATTTAGGTAACATGGTATGTCAGGTGTAATATATTAATAATATACGTAAAACCCACATATACATATAAGCAAAAATAATATTTATATCTTCGTTGTCGTCGTTGTCAACCATTGTCAACTCTTCGTTGTCACCATCAACTGCATCAATTGCATTTTCCAACCATCGTGACCTCTTGTTTGTCTTTTTTGATCACGATGGTCACCTTTATGTTTGTCTTCATCTTCTTCCTGTCTGTTTTCTTTCTCTCTTGAAAACGACCATCAGACCAGAAAAGAAGCACAACTGCTCGCGATGGTCGTCCTATCTTGTTCATCTTTTCTCTCTCTCGAAGATGATCATCGTGGATAGAGAAAATGAACAGGTGGCCGAGATGGTTGTCTTCTCCTGTTCGTTTTCTCTTTGTCAAAGATGACCATCACGATCAGAGAAGATAAACAGGTAGCTGTGATGGTTGTCTCTCTTGTTTATTTTCATCTTCTTCTTGTTCGTCTTCTCTTTCTCAAAGACGACCATTGTGATTGGAGAAAATGAATAAGCGACCATAATGGTTGTTTTCTCTTGTTTGTCTTTTTTCTCTTAAACACAACCATCATGGTCGGAAAAGACGAATAGGCGACCATGATGATTGTCTTCTCCTATTCATCTTTGTCTTCTTTGATCCATCTTCTCTTTCTTCTAAAGATGACACACTACAAGAAAAATACATTTTAGTGACATAATTTTTCCTTCACTAATTAGCTATAGTTTATTCCGCCGCTATTTTTTTTAATATTTTTTGAACTTAGTGACATAAAGACCCATTGCTAAATAATTTTTGTGATTTTAATTTTAAAATTTAATTTTAATTTAAAATTTTTATTAAAGTTTTTAATTTAGCGATGGATAATTTCATCGCTAAATGAGAAAAAAAATTAAATTAAAATTAAAATATTCTAAAATTTAAAAATTAAATTATATGTTTTAGCGACGGAATGATTTTGTCACTATAATATAAATAATTTTTAGTAACAAAATTTTAACTAAATTTAAAATTTTTCAGCGACGAAACAATTTTGTCGATAAAATGGAAGAAAATTTAAATTTAAATTAAATTTTTTTAGCAACGGAATAATTTCATCGCTAAAATTAAAAAAAAAATTAAATTATAAGTTTTAGCGATCGAATTATTTCATTGCTAAAATGTGAAATTTATAAAATATTTAAATTAAATTTAAAATCTCATTTGACAACGAAATTTTTTATAGTTAAATGTAAAATTTATAAAAATTCAAATTAAATTCAAAATTAGTGACAGAATGTTCCATCGTTAACTTGCAAAATTAATAAAATATGAAATTATAAATTAAAATTAAAATTAAAATAGGGACATAATTTTTCACTGCTAATATAATAATTTATAAAACTTTCATTTGATTTAGCAACGAAATAAAATTAATAAACATTAAAATTAAAATTAAAATTCATTTGAATTAACAACAGAATATTTTATCTGCATTTGAATACAAAATAAACAAAGAAGCCCATATTCGAATACGAGGCAACAAATATATATATATATATATATCTTCAGATATAAAACAAATACAAGTAAAACATATTCGGATACAAGACACAAACAAGAAAACATATCTAGATACAAGACACAAACATATATTTGCATGTTCGAATATCATAGAGGGCACTCGACCATTGTTTATCTATACAAAAATTATTAGTACAAATAAACTTAGAGCTACTTATAAGATTTGTTAGATTTTGAAGATATTTTATATCAAATATTTAGAATTATTTACTTACAAAATTATTTTCCTAATATATAAATCGTGAATAATTTTTTTTTTCTAATTTAGCATTAAGTTGTAGTGTAAAAATATTATTTATATATATATTTTATTTATTTAGTATAAATATATAATTTATATTGTATTTTTGGTTTAATATTTTCTTGTTAGTATATTATTTATATATTACATATATATGAATTAATCATTCTCTTTGAATAAGATCTCAATTCTAACAATGGTTTCATTAGATATCTTACAATTAGAATCACTATTTTTTCGATCCAATTTCTCCACCGCCGCGAACCCCATTTAGATTTAAGCATGTTACACATTTTAGTTGTTGGGAGAACCCAAGTACTCTCTTTCGAATTCAGAAAACAACTCTCAAAAATCCTTTTTCCTTTTAGAACATATATGAGCGAAACAATCAATCTTTTGATATTGAAAGACTCTTTAGGTCTTCCAATGTATCATTTATGAGTCTAATGGAATTCATAAGTATAGGAATAAACCCTATCAAATAGAGATTTTTTCTTTTGACTATATTTCCAATGTTAATACGATATATAAGGACCTCTACTACAAAGAGTATTGGATTCTTGATCGTAAAATATCGATTGCTTGTTGAATCCTGTGAGTTGTGTGAAAGTATAATATTCTAAATTTGAGATTTTGTTTATTATTTATATATATTATTTTATGTTTATTATTGAGTATAAAATATTATTTTTCTATATATATATTATTTATATTTTATTATTATTTTTAAAAAATATTTGAAACATCGACGGGCAACTACCCATCACTAAATTTGGGCCCCTTCGGCGCTCACCACCCCCCTTCAAATTTGAAAATTTTCCCATAGCGCCTATTTAAATCCCCTTCCATTTCTTCCTCTGCATTCCTCCTCTCCCTACCTCACTCTTACTAAGAAAAAAGAGTTTTGTTCAAATTTTTTTGTTGCAGTCTCGTCTTTATTTAGAAGATACGAGCATCACCAAGATATATAAGGTATTTTCTTTTCCTTTCACTTTGCATTATATTTTTAGTATTTTGTCATTTTAACTTTTAAATGCATCTTTAAATATTTCTTAAATGAAAAATCTCTATATTAGTTATAGATCATTTTGTTTTAATTGATATGTTAAACAAATAAAATGATTGTTATACATCATTTTTAGCTGTTACTTGACTAATATCTCTATTAGTTACTTTTTAATGATTAATTGTTAATTTTAATATCTCTGCTATTTATATTTATTGCATGTATATTATTGTTTATTTTACATTTATATAGTTGTATATTCTATATATATTATTGTGTATTTTTTATATATTATTGATAGTTTAAACGAGAAATTATTAGAAAATGTGTAAATTAGAAATAAAAAATTATTATGTCAATTTTTTTGTAAATGAAATATTAATTATATATAAAAAAATAAAATGAATATACAATTTATTTGTAAAATTTTTTTTATGTAGTTATTTATTAAATATATTATAATAATTTTAAATAAAAAGCTTAATATTTGTATTTTAATTAGTTCTCATTTGTATTTTAAAATTAGAAGTACAAATATAATGTTATAAATATTGTTGGTGAGTTAGTTATTTATTAAATACAAGTTTTAAAATTAGAGATATAAATATAATTTTATCAAATTCAATAACAAAATTTACGTCGACGTTCAATTTTAGCCGACTCTGATTTGTCTTTAGCCGCGGTGAGTAAGTCCAAAGTGCCAAGAAGAAGAATACAAAAATTTCAGAAGTAAGTCAACACCAGAATTTTTTATGTGGTTCGGTCAGAACGATGTCTACTCCACGACCGCACTCTGATTGTTTTCTCAGAATGGCGGTGTCTGATTATTCCCTCTATCCCTACCCCTCATGATATCTCTGATTCTTATTTATACTGAGGGGCCTTTACAATTTAGATAACATATAGAAATACCATGGTTACCTAATGGGGGACAAACAGCCCTTATTGTCCACAAAAAATCGGGAGTGGGATCCTCATTACGAGGGGCATGGACTGTTGCAGATAAAGCGAATAGTCCATACCTCTGACTTCTCAGTAGTTTTACAACTTATGCGAGTTGGCGGTTTTAGGCCAGCGAATTGAGGGTTTTGTTGCGAGCTCATCAGTCGATCGTTGAGAGCTCGCTAAGGGCTTTACCGAGAGCTCATTAGATGCTTGCTTCACGAGCTTCAGATTTCAATGGTTTATGGGCTTTCTTTGACAAGGTCGCCTGGACTTTCTAGGATTTGGGTAATTAGGCCGACCCATTGGACTGAGCCTGACCCATAAGGAGTGATGCGGGAATAACGTATAACATAAGCCCCCCAACTCGCGGTGCAATCTTCGCACTGGGGGCTGACGCGTGCCAGCTGTTAACACACCGCTCTGGTTTCTGCCCAATTGTTTTAAATCTCGTCATTCCATGCAGCACACCTTGTCGGCAGCGCATTTAGTGCGCACATTCCCCCATTACTGCGCATGATTACGCCCGTGGGACCCACAAGCTGTCGTGTGGCCGCTGGATGTGGAGCATGCGGTAAGTTATTTTTTGATCTGACGGTTGGGATCGATTAGGCCATTAGTATAAATAGTAGGGGGGACCCCCCTTTCCCTCTTTCACGCTATTTTTGAAACCTCTTTCAGCTTTTTCCTTCTTCTCTCGAGCCTTCCACTACCGCCGTTCTCTCAAACGCCGACCGTTTTCGCCCGGTGCTTGATACGAGTCTCCATACAGACGTCAGGCTTAGTGTTTGGTAAGTTTGTCGTGACTTTCTTCACTTTTCTTCTTCTTCTTCGTCTTCTTGTGAGGCCGTCCATCGTCAGTTAGCCGTCGGTGGATTCTCCGGTTTTGCCGACTCCATCGGTGTCGTTTCCGTTTTTCGGGGGGATGACACGATTCGGTTGGTTCGGCATCTACTGAGCATTCGGGCACAATGACCTTAGGATTAGTTTCTTATGAGATACCAGGCTCGCGGTTGTAGCCCCTCCGCCTTAGGCGGCACCCTGTTGCAAAGCGCTCGGCCTGAAAGATTAAGGGATATTTTTAGGGTTTTTTTTCTAGTTTCTTGAGGTCTGGTTCGCGACCTGTGACCTGACTATCCTTTCTTTTCCTTTGTAGATGTCCGACCAATACTGCGAAAATTTAGGTTAAAAGCGCTGCAACCATATCGTAGGAGAAAACGACACTTCAAACTCCGAAGATTGCCTCGTCATGGAGGGTCAGAACTTTGAGGGTGCGAGCACGCGATCTAAGGAGGTCGTTATCCTGACCTCGTCAGAAACTGAGCTGGAGGTCCAAGATCAAGTCGCTGAAGGGAGTACTGGACGTGTGATCTTCAAGAGATTCCCATCCAAAGCTAAACCTCACGAGGTGGTGGCTTGTACTCGGGAGTTTCGTCTTCCCAGGAGCTGCCGAGTATACATCCCCGCTTCGAGCTCCCACGCAGTCTATCCACCATCTAATTTCGTAGCCATTAGCCCCCAGCACCTTGAGTCTGGCCTTAGGTTCCCCGTAGCTCCATACCTCATTGCCCTTCTGAACAACGTCAAACTCGCCCCCTTCCAATTAACACCAAACTCGCATGCCCAACTCACTTCTTTGGCTATCTTGTTCTTCAAAAATAAACTTCCTCTTCCTTCGCCGAAACTAATAAAATTTCTATTTTCCTTCAAAAAAGCTAAGGACGAGTTGTACTACCTCGCAGCTCGTCCTTCCCTGAATAAGGCCGCTCTTCCACAGGGTAAAGCGAATGGGAAGTCCAACGTGGGTGATTACAAGTCCAGTTGGTTCTTCGTGTCTTACCCTTCGCTTTCTCTTCTCAGAAACTATAGCTTCGCACTGACTGACTACACTCTCACCCTGCAATTAAAACACAATAAAAATTTTATATATATATTTTTTATTTTGGTTAGAGGTTTATACTCGTCAGTGTACGAGTGCAGTTGTAGTCCAAATTTAAATTTATATTTTCTAGATGAGTCCAGATCGTCCACTGAGAGATTTATTTATGGAAAAAGAAAAAAGAATGTCACAAATACGCACACGCATTTAGATGAATTGGCAACAAGGTTTTTTTTATAGATTTTTTAAATAACAAATACTAGGAAATAAAGCAAGATAAAAGTTGAAATAAATACTGAATGTGAGAATATGAAATTGGATAGTACTTGAGTTAAGACAATTTCAGCACTAACCCGTTGATTCCCAAATTTTAGCAAAAAAATTAGCAACATTAATTTAATTTCAGATATGAGGGTTTGTTATTAAATGCAATTAGAGATGATGATAGTTCTAGTTTAAGCAATCCTCATACATGATATGCGAGATTCTAATTTAAGCAACTACCATAAATTCAATTACAATTAATACACAAAATAACTAAATTAATCATTCAGATTTAGGTATGATAGCGTTTTCAGTTCTAGTAACTCTCATACATGGCATGAAAGCTCTAAGTCAAGCTTACCATCCAATCCAAACCTAGTAATTTTTCAATAATTAATACACACTTATACTAAAATTTAAATTAATGTTACTCATTTAAAGAGCAACTTTCTTTGAGAATCATTGGCGTTGGACACTGTCCTTGCCTTAACCCAAGATTGGATTTAGCTACTCATCTTTATTTGAAAGTTAATTGATAGAAATTTAAATAACAAGAATTAAAATAGCAGAAATTAACCAGCCATTTAGGTGGTAAATAATTTAAATGACAAGAATTAAAATTGCAGAAATTAACCGGCCATTTAGGCGGTAGATAATAAAGTAACAATAAATGACATAAGAATTCAAGAGAATAAAGAAAGAAAATAAGATCACAAGAGAAAACAATAGAAAAAATAAGAAAAAACAAAAGCAATTCCCAAATAGAGAATTCTAAGAAAATAACTAAGTTTTGATTCAAGAATAATAATCACTTTTACAAATGCAATCAAGTGAGCTATTTATAGCCCACAAGATGCAATACAAACCACACAATTTTAATTATTCAACTAAACATAATTATATCTAATGGGCACTTACACACATAAAGTTAAATGGAATTTAGCTATAATACACACCTTAAGTTAAATGAAATTTAGCTATAATACACACCTAAAGTTAAATGAATTTTAACTAAAATCACACCTAATAAAACACTCATAAAGTTAAATGGATTTTAGCTATAATACACACCTAATAGTTAAATGGATTTTAGCTAAAATACATACTTAATAAAGCACTCATAAAACAAATATTAAAAAAAAATAGATTTCTACAATTGGGTTTTTTTTATCTTCATTAGGATTAAAAATAATGCTTGGGCCTTTTTCAAATGAGGTCTTCCATGGGCTTGCTCAAGTTGGACCTTAATTCTTCATAGTGTTTAATTCTTCATGGGTTTTAATTCTTCATTTTTCAATCCAATTTGAGTCTCCAAACCCACCTTCTTCATGCTTACAAATAAGCAATTGAGTGTTATTAAATTATATATTATGTATATATTTATATGATATATTATATAGTATATTATATACTTATACATTATATAGATGCTCCATGCATGCACTCCATTGAGTATATGTATTATGTTATAATATATATATTATATTTACATGTTTATTATAATATATTATATATTATATATATATTACACATAACTATTCAGTTAAACCAATTTAAAATCAAAACGGGAGTTATAATTATAACAAAATTTTACAAAATTAACCACTAATCACTAACCCCGGGTAAGAGAATACTAGTTCGTGCGGGTTTTTCCTCATTTTTTACGTACGTAATTTGATCCGCTCATTCTTTGATGCAGATTTCGGGGGCAAGAAGCCAATTCTATCAACTGAGGAGACCAACGTCCTCAACGAGCTTGTGGCTACGGGTTCCAGTTCGGAGATTCTCAAGCTTTCTGACGAGCTTCTCCATGAAAAGAAGCTCGCCTTTCCTCTCGGCGTGGAGACTATCGAGGGAGATCACATCAGGGACTTGGGCACGGAGATCTTCCTATATGCCTTCCAGGTCGTAGAGCCGAACAGCGTAAGAGGAGAAGCCGATCAGGGCGAAATTATGGTTGACCTCGACCTCCTCCAGCCAAAGCGATCTAAGGCAAGATCGGGGACTACCTCTTCCACAACCCCGAGCTCTAGCTCATGAAGAGCTAGGTTGGAGAAGTCACAGCTGTAACTACGTCCCCAGCAACAACAATAGCAGACTCAGCAGTCGCGGGTTCATCAGCAAGAGCAGCGACAAAGAGCTTTGCCCTATCAACCGCAACAGCAAAAGAAAAACCATCAGAAACCTGGGCATCGGGCCCGTGCCTCCCGCGACCACGGTTCGAGTGGGGCCCGTGGGAAGGAGGTCGCAGCGGAGGTTCGAGATGCTCCTGTTGCGGGTTCAAAGAGAAGGCCTGACCAGCCACAACAGAGGGAGGACATCATGGCCAAATGGGCTAGGGTCCCTGGGAAGGAGCTAACCCTGAAGGCCCTGCCAGGAGGGGTCTATGTTAGCTCCCTCTTGGACTCCATGCCTGACCTCTTGGGCGCGACCTCGAAGACCCTCGACGACTCAAAGCTAAAGGGGATCCCTCTCTGCGATTTCATGGCCCGTCATAACCCGGTGGTAAGTAAGAATTTTTCGTACCTTGGTTCCTTAGTCTGCTTTTTAATGGGCTAACCTTTCTTCTTTCACAGGCTTCCCTTACTGCCATGAAGCTCCAAGCTCAGTACAAGGATTTTGAGGAGCAGCTTGAGATGGTGAGCGCGTTCCTTTAGGCTGAAATAGTGAAGATCTCGGATAGGAAGAAAGCTCTCCAGGTCGAGCTCCTCGCTACCCAAAAGGAGGTGGAGGGCTCTGAGATGCGCCTGAGGGTGGAAGTTCAGAAAATAAAGATCTCGACGAGGAGATTTTCATATCGAAGAACATGTGGGAGTTCGCCAACTCTAGGCTTACTGGCGAGCTGAATAAAGTGAAAGGGGAGCTGCGGAAGGTTCAGGGCCAACTGATATCGGCTGAGGCGGAGTTGAAGACGGCAAGAGAGGAGCGAAGTCAGGCGGATGATCGAGCTGCCCGATGCAAGCAGTTTGCGAAGAGGACCATGGACGATATCAAGGCGGAGGTGGGAGTGCGGATGGATTCTCTGCGTTGGGAAGTCAAATCTGACACCTGTTCGATGTTCCTGTACACCCTTTAGATGAACCATTCCGAGATGGATTTCTCCTTCTTTGGTGCGCAGGCCGTCGAGGAGGTGAAACGATACGCTGCCAAGGTCGCAGAGGACACTGACGATGCCACTTAGCTTGATTCGTCTGAGGTCGCGACGTAGGCTGCCCAGGTAGAGGTTGAGCCATCTGGGGCCGTCGAGTTTCAGCTTGGTGAGACTGCCGAGGTGCATCCTACGGAAGTTGCCGAAGTCTATCAAGTCAGGGCCATCGAACCTTAACCGACTCCGTCTACTGTCGTCCAGCCCGCCGAGGTCGAACCCGTTGAAGCAGCCGCCCCTCTTAGCTAGGACTCCCATATGTATTTATTTATTTATTTTGTTTTTTGTAATACGAGCTTGATCCAATAAAAAGGAGCATTTTCTATACTTGTGTATGTTGCCTTAGATTTCTTCGTGAACTTAAGCTAATTAAACTTAAATTCTAACGAAGTCTTGGTATAATAATTCTTGAACCAATCTTCATGATATAACTTGAAAACAACTTCAGCAAACTTCTGTATACCTTAGCTTGAAAGATTGACTCAGAAGAAGTGTTCAAGAATATAACTTGAGAATGAATCGTCCGACCATAGGTATAGATAAATCCAGAGTATTCCCAGCTCGTAGGCTAACATGCTCGAAATAGATCGTCGATGATAGTTGCAATAATCAATGCGAATAGTTATACTTGGGTAAATTAAGGAAACCCTCAATCAGCATGTCTTTGACAAAATGATGAGAACCTTACCGAGATATATATATATAGAAGCAAGTCGCCTTGCGATCTCGGCTAACATATTATGGCTGAGCAGCTCGCGATAGATGATTAGGACACGTGTCTGGTGGGTCACGAATAGTCTTATTTAGGCGAATTAAGATGGACCTCAGCTGACACGTTTTAATTATGAAAGATTTGCTGAGATATGAGGTTGTTTCGCGACCTCGACTAGCATATTGCGACTCTTGACAAGTTTTAACAAATCAGAAGTGAGCGCTCAGGTAGGTCGTAGACCATGGCTTGAGCCAAGATAAAAGGACCCCAGCCAGTAAGACTCCAACTTGTACCTCCAAGTTATATGTTCGGGCGGATCATAGGGCGACCCCAGCTATCATATCTTGGCTTGTTATTTCGTTAACTTGCATGGTCGAGCTATGTGTCCAGGCAGGCCGTATTACGACCTCAGCTAACACACGACGGCTTTTATACGTTTAAATTGAACCGAGAGGGAACACCCAGGTGGGTCGCGGACCATGATTTGAGTCAAGATGAAAAGATCTCGACTAGTAAACCCCGGCTCGGAGTCGCTTATGGAGGTGGTTGCTCAGTAGGTTCCAAACCGTGACATTAAATCAAGATGAATGGTTCTCAGCTCGCAATCCACGATCTGAGGGAGGACCAAGATGATTGCTCGGTTTGGCCGCAAACCGTAGCACTGATTCGTCTTTGGCCACGGTGAGTAAGTCCAAAATGCCAAGAAGAAGAATACAAAGATTTCAGACGTGAGTCAACACCAAGACTTTTTACATGATTTGGCCAGAACGATGCCTACTCCACGACCGGACTCTGATTGTTTTCTGAGAATGGCGGTGTCGGATTATTCTCTCTGTCCCTGCCCCTCATGATATCTCTGATTCTTATTTATACTGAGGGGCCTTTACAATTTAGATAACATATAGAAATACCATGGTTACATAATGGGGGACAAACAACCCTTATCGTCCACACAAAATCGGGAGTGAGATCCTCATTACGAAGGGCATGGGCTGTTGCATATAAAGCAAATAGTCCATACCTCTGACTTCTCAATAACTTTACCACTTTTGCGAGCTGGTGGTTTTAGGCTAGCGATCTGGGCGGGAACTGAGGGTTTTGCTGCGAGCTCATCAGTCGATGTCGACCTTTGCATAGAAAGGAAACGAAACATCGGAGACAAAGACAAATGGCTAGCCCTTATTCGGTTTAGCCCTTCACTTGGCCAGAGGCCCAAATGGCCCTTCATCTTCGACTGTAATGTGGCCATGAGATCGAGAGACAGTTGTGAGGCAGCGAGAGGGGATCGACAGTTATGAGGCGGCGACAGGGAGACGACGTTCGTGAGGTGGCTGGAGAGGGGCGACAAAGGTGAGGTAGTGAGATTAAGATCAAGAGAAAGAGATGGGGGTCTTGAAAACTAGAATTGAGAGGCCGCGCGCACAAGAAGGAAGCGATGGACGATTGGTAAGGCTAGAGGAAGGGGGCGATGGACCTAGCCCGCGCACAAGAGAGAGAGAGAGAGGGGGGGGGAGTCTGACATCGTGAGGTTTGGGGTGATGGAGAGAGAAGTTTGGGAGGAGGGAACCAGAGATGCAAAGAGTGTCAGGGGGTCACATGGGGGGGGGGGGGGCGTGAGAGAGAGAAGAAGAAGTTTGTGTGTGTGTGTGGCCTGTGGGGGTGGGTGGTGAAACCGTGGGCGGTAAAAACAATGGGCGTGGAAGAGATTTCGGTTATTTCGGTTAACCGAAATATCCAAATTTTTTCATTGTTAGAACCGAACTGATTTTTATCTATTTAATTAATTTCGGTTCGGTCGATTCGGTTGAACTGAAAAAATGCACACCCCTAGGTATGCGAACCCCATATATTAAATAAGTGTGAGGCTTATTGGCTTCGAAGGTTATGTATGTATTGCATGCATCTTGATTATGTATTTATTATATAAGCATGAGTCATGTTTCAGTTGTATGACATTACAGAGTCCCACGTCAGTTTATTGTGGGTGTCAGCAGTATATTGCATGTGATATCATAGCCCTTGCCAGTATTTAGTGGCTTTTAGCTTTCCATGAGTATGTTATATTTCATATATGTGATGCGTGAGATTCAGTTATCTTTTCATGTCTCACCATCTTATGTTTCAGTTCAGTTATTCCAGCTTCCAGTTATTTTATATTGCTTGTTGGGCCTACTGGCTCACTTTGCTTGCGTCATTCCAAGCAGGGGTAAGGCCAAAGCAGATGCTGGGCCTAGTGGAGTCTGAGTACTGAGCTTTGACGTGTACAGAGTAGTCTAGAGTTCAGGACTTCTTTTGATGTCAGCTTCCACTATTTTGTTATTTATGGGTCAAATCAGTGTACTTTGAGAATTATTATGTCTATATAACCTAGATGTACACAGATTTACCACATATGTATGTTATTTATGTACCCTTGTTAGGGGGTTTTCAGTTCAGTTATTTGGCATTTCTGTTTATGTGAGTGGCATGTACCATCCTTATTGATACTTCCTCATTAGGTCCCCGAGCTAGGGTACTTAAGGGTGAGGATGCCACATATGTGTGCTGCATAGGGACTGGGTGGCGTTCATTTGGGGAAACATGTTTTGTGTGTGATAGGATGTGTGAACATTTGCATGACTCGGTTTGTTTAAGAGCTAACTTGGGTTCCCTAGGTGAGCCGGTGCATTTAGAAGCATTTCGCATGTGTGTATTCTTTTGTGGACGTAGCATGGCCTGATGCTTGATTTATGGGGGCCTTCACATCATGTTTATGCTACAAGTGCCATTGCATTTCTTATGTGTTACATTGCATGGTGAAGAGAGTGATTTTGATGATGGCATGGACCCGGTAGGTTAACCGAGGAGTGCAAGGCTATGATATGGGTGGATTGCGAGGCATGGACCCGGTAGATTAGCCGGGGAGTGCGAGTTTCAAACTTAAGGTTAAATGGTCTCATGCTATACACATGTTATGAAGGACAGGAAAAGATAGGTCATGATTGATGATATGAAAGCCTATATAAGGTTGCAACAGGTTTGTATCTGGGACTTGGGCACCAATGTGTGTCTTATGTGGGCCTCAAGGAGCATTTATGTACAAAGTTACTTTGTGTTATGCATTCGAGGTAGAAACACATATGGTTCATGGCATGGTATGTTGTTGCATTGGCATAAATTGCATGGGGTGTTATGGGACGGTTCTGACTTTAACCTACAGCCTTTCTTTCTAGGGTTTGCTGAGTCTTGTGACTCACGTTTGCTTTCCATCATTCTAGGTAAGAGTATCCTGAGATCGCACGTGCGTAAGATAGAGTTAGGTCCATATCGTCGAGTCATGATAGCAAGTGTAGAGTCCTCCCGAGACTAGGTCCTGGGTGTAATTGTGTTTGTGTTAGAGTAATGTTTTTTATATTTTTAAGATATGTGTATTTTATGAAAGCTAGGCGAGCATATTGTGAATGATTATGTAAAGACGATTATGATATGTTAGGTGGTTTGAAAAGGGTTCAGAGTGAGTTTTAGTTTATGTTAATGTTCGATATCATTCAAATAATGACCCTCTCATGGATCCTCTATGCGCACGGGGGCTCAGGGAGGCGGGTATTAGGATGCTGAGTATTAAGTCTGATTACAATATCCCTGAATGTTGTTATAATGAAATCATGCAATTTATGCATCAAACAGTGCCAACTAATAATTGTGTGCACACTAACCTTTATCATACCAAGAAGTTGGTTTTCCAGCTTAGGCTCGGTTGTAAAAAAATCAATTGTTATTCAAATGGATGTACACTGTATTATAAAAATGACGAATCTGAGATGAGTTGTAAGTTTTGCTATCATTCTCATTTCATACCTGTAAGAAGTGAGAAGGACAAATTTAAACAAATTCCTTATAAGAAAATGTGATATTTGTCTCTCATACCAGGATTGCAAAGAATATATGTTTCTATAGTTACAACTGTGAGCATGAAATGACATCATGAAAGTCGGAGGGAACCTGGTGTATTATCTCGCCCGTCTGACGGGAAAGCATGGAAACATTTTGATCAGAAATATTCTAACTTCTCCATCAATCCTAGAAACATGAGGCCTGGTTTTTGTGCAAATGGGTTCACTCCTATGGTTAATTGGATTGCCCGTATTATTCCAGGTCCATCAAATTCGAAAAATAAGCTGTGTTTTTACAGTCTCTAATTGATGAAATTAAATTATTGTGGCACGAAAAAGTTATGATATATCAACAAAGAACAATTTTATGATGAAGGTTGCTCTATTGTGGAATGTTAATGATTTTCCTGCAAATGGAATGTTATCTGGTTGGATGAGATCTGGTAGATTAGCTTATCCGTATTATATGGAGAAAAATTAAAACTTTCAATCTCAAGTATGGTGAAAAGATATCATTTTTTGACTATCACATGCAATTCTTACTAATGGATCACACCTTTCGGAGAAATAGAAGTCCATTTCGAAAAAATAGAGTTGAGAATTCTTCTCATCCACCTCGATTAACTGAAGATAACGTTTTACAAAGAGTCTATAATTTTTCATCTATCTTAGAGCTACAAGACCGTGTTATACCTGCGTATGACGTGGAACACAATTGGACCAAATGACGTATTTTTAGGAAACTGTCAAACTAAAAAGATAATATGATCTGACACAATTTAAATGTCATGCATATCGAGAAAAATATTTTTGATAATTTTTTCAATACAATAATGAATTTGAAGGGTAATAGTAAAGATAATACGATAGTTAGAATGGACTTGAAAGAATATTGCAGGCGGAAGGAGCTTGAACTAATAGATTGTGGTAAGGGTTAGTATTGGAAACCCAAGACCTAATACGCATTCACAAAGGAGCAGAAATTAAGGTTGCGTTCTCTTTGCTGTTTTCAAGTCATTTTTAGTTTTCAATTTTCTAAAATAATGAAAACGCGTTCTTTTTACTGTTTTTAAAAATGCATTTTTGAAAACAAAAAAAAAATTATAAAGAAAACTCAAAACAACAAAAAGTTGTTTTGAGTGTTTTCATTCAAAACAAACTCAAAACTCAAAACACATTTATTTATTCATATTTTATTATTGTAATGGAAAAAAATATTACACAATTCATTAACTTTAAAATGTATATTTTTTTAATAATATATTAATATTAATATTTCTAATTTACTGAATAATCAAATTTATTAAAAAAAATATCATTAAAAATTATTTTTAAAATTTTAAAGAGAACGCGTTTTCTAATTTTCTTTTTTGAGAAATAGTTTTTCAAAATGACAAAGAGAACGCATTTTAAATTTTCTAAAAACAGATTATCAAAACAGAAAACTGAAAATGAATTCAAAACTCAAAACTGAAAATTGAAAAGCAAAGAGAACGCAGCCTAAGTGTTTTGAAATGGATAAAATAACATAAGCTCCCTAATGGACATGCTTATAGATTAGGTAAATGCGTTGATATGAGAAACGCAAAGTTATTTGAGTTGAAAAGCCATCATTGTCATGTTCTCATGGAGCGATTACTTCCAACGACATTTTCAACATTACCAAATTACATTTGGAATCTGGTTATTGAGTTATGTTAGTTTTTCAAAGACATTTTCTTAACAGTGTTGAGGATTGAACATCTGGATGTCATGGAACAAAACATACCCATCATTTTATGCAAATTAGAACGTGTATTTTCTCCGGGACAGTTTAACCCAATGATGCATTTGCCAATACACATAGTTTACGAAACAAATGTGGGGGACCAATACAATACAGATGGATGTATCCCTTTGAAAGGTAATAACGTATAACATAATTTCATATGTTTATTTTAAACTGTAATTTTTTCTATATTGATGGGATCTTTGAATAATTTAAGTTTCTCAACACTTTAACAATGAAGGTTCGCAATAAAGCTCGTGTAGAATGATTTATATGTGAGGCATATTTACTTGAGGAGACGTTCACATTTATTTCATATTATTTTGCACCAAATGTTCAATCAAGAATAATGAGAGTTCCTCAAAATGATGATGAGGGAGATTCTTCATATCCACAAATTTTCATCTTCAATTATCTAGGTTGTGTTGCTGGTCCAATGAAAATCAGGTGGATGGATGGGAATGAGTTTGAAGGCACTAAATTATATGTCTTGTTGAATGTTCTAAAATTCGAACCTTATATCAAATAAAAATAATTGGATGGTTGCCCAATATTTGCATGATAAGTATGGTATTGTAGAGGTTCGATCATCAAGAAAATATAGGAAATATGGTCTATTCATATTTGCTCAATAAGCTGAACAACTGTATTACGCGTCGTATCTCGACACTTGTCGTGATAAAGATAATTGGATGGTTGTTATTAAAACAAAAGCACGAGGTACAATAACTATTCTCGAAGCTGACATGGAGGAACCTTTCCAAGAGTATGAGATACTAGAATTGTCTTAAATAGATCAAAATGATGACCTTAAAAGTACTTTATAAGATTTAGATGGGATAGTCAAGGAAATAGATATCTCAAATGTCGTTCAGCAGGAAAAAAAATTATGCAAAAGAAGAATCTATATCAGAAGACAATGAAGAAGAGTTATTGTCTGATGACATAGATAGTGACGATGAAATCATGGATGAATATGCAAAAGAAAATGATTGATTTATTTTTAAATATGTGAATTCACTTATATATGCTATGATTCAATATCTTTTATATTTTTTAATGTCTGTGACGTTATATGTTTTATCATTTTTCTATTTTTCATGTAATTCTTAAAACAGATGTTAGGACTTTTATCTCTGGGACCAAACAGGGGTAGGGGTAGTAGGGCTAGAGGTAAAAGTCGATCCTATAAGGGCATACATTTTCCAGATCCCAATAGTGTCAGTTCACAGTCTTCTCATTCTGTCTCCACACGTGTTGTCATTTCTACTCTTTTATATCCCCAGTCATCACACCCATTGGCTTTTGTTCCCATGACTCAGTTCCAACAGCTTTTTGGCGTGATGGCATATACTATGGGTTATACTGCAGTTCTTCCCATATCCCACCCACTCGAGGCTGCATCACAATCTGCCTAAGAGGATCCTACTCATATTCATTTATACCGACATCCCATGCACGTCCCTTGTCCTCTTCTCCTACGCAGAATGTTTAGTTGACTCCATTTGAGCTAACAAATACCGGCCGAGTTCATCATCGAGTAGAGTTATCCTGTAATCAAAACTATGATCAATGAGTATCTTATATATTGTTTTAAATTGATTGTTTGCAATTGTTATACATAGAAATACATGTTTTTACTTCATAAATATCGGTTTTATAGTTTTTTTTCCTAAGGTTGGCCCACCAAGTGTACAATCAAGGATTTGGCAGAGTCAGTATACTGATGCTTCGCTTTATTGAGATGACGTGCCAGAAATAACACAACAGATGTGGATGGAAGAATTTAGCATTAGTATAATTGCAATTCTTAATTATAGAAAGTTTCAATTTAAAATTTTATGCATATTTCTTTTTTAACTTGTTATAGAAGGAGTTCAAATGGCAACCTGATGAGAGTGATCGTTTATGGATCACTTGGAATAATTCAAGTCGAAGAATTTTTAACAATAATTTGAACAATGTTAAATGTGGTGTTAATAACGGTGACTGGACAGATCCATTTATATAGAAAGCATTGCAAGCAAAGTGGGATGATGATGAGTACAAGAAAAAAATTGAATAAAACAAAAATAATCACGCCTTTGAAACTGGTGTGTTTGTCCGCACAGGCATATCCATTCCTTTCACCGAGAGTTAAAGGAGGATGGTAATTCATTTTTCTACTTAAATTTGTCTAATTTTAAGAACGTATATAGTGATTTGTATTTTATCTTAATTACTTCGTACATTTGTCATACAAGCAAATGAATTAGACCACGAGCCCAATGAATTTGAGGTTTTTAGGAAAATTCACACTCAAAAGGATGATCAAGGATGAAAAGTGTGAGTTGGTAATAGATCAAATGAAATTGTGGTAATTGTATTTATGCACATCATTAAAATTTAATAAATTTTTGTTAATAATTTACAACGTCAATGTTTTAATTTATATAAAAGGTGCTTGACAGATTAAGTATAAAGACATCTTTAGCATCAGTCGATAGCAATTTGTCCTTTTCAATTACCGTCGACGAGCACCACATCTTTTATCAGGTTATTTCTGGTAGGAACAAGAAGAGTTGTGTCTACGACCACGACTCTCAAGCTAATCAGTTCTACCCGATTGCATTCGATAGCATCTCTAGTAGTTCATATGGATCCATGTCACATGATTTAGAACAAATGAGACTGATGTTCATCCAGATTAACAAGGAGTTGCATTTCACTTGGAACGAGAATGAGGAAATGAAATAGACGATGATCGAGGTGCAAAGTAGGAACTAGGAGTTGACACAGATGGTCACCCAAATAACTATTGAGAATGTACAACTACGTCAATGGCAACGAGAGATGATTGCATGGAAGGATCAGATGAATAGAATGATGTCCATAATATTAAAACAATCTACAACTACTATTGAACCATCAACAGGTTCGTTGGGTGGAGACCCGTTTTATAATGATGAAAGTAACGAGGGTGATGAGAAACAAAATGCGGATATCAATAATGATTGTTAATTATAATTGAATATTTATGATTATATTTCATTAATCGACTTAAATTTCATATTTTTTTTTATTATCTTACATATTTATATGAATTTAAATTTAAAATATTGTAATTTTTATTTTTGTTTCTAAATTAATGATTATATAAATAATTTTTCAATTTCTATTCAATTAATTAAAATAAATTGTTAATTATCAAAATTTTATTTTTATATATTTATATTAAATAAAAATAAAATTTTAAGTTTAAATTTTTATTTATATAATTTATATTATATATATATTTTTATTATTCTTTTATTTATGTTTAAATATTTTTTTCCTTGAATCAGCGATGGAATTATATCTGTCGCTAAAATTTAGCGACACCAATTTTAGTGATAGAATTTGTCCGTCACTAAATCTGTTGCTAAATAAATTAGTGATGGAATTTGAAGTTTTAGTGACAAAATTTTTCATCACTAAAAGCTAAATTTGTTGTAGTGACCATCGCAATTAGAAAAAATGAACAAGTAGCTACCAAAAACTGCAATTGATGTTGTCGACGACGACTATGAGTGGCTAACAGTGGGCGGCGTCAGTAGTGATGGTGGCGTCAAAGATATATATTTGTTCATGTGTATATGTGAGTCTCACATATATTATTAAATAGCATTTGTTAAAATGAGCAAGAGAAGGAAGTATCAAGATAAACTCGGAATGGTTTTCGAACCAAGATATGGAATGATCAAGATAAAGTTGGGAAACATTCCAAGATTTTTATCAAACTGTTTGTTAAATTCTTTGGAATGTATTAAAAGACATAAAAGTCATTTTTTTCTTATATGTATAGACCAAGATATGTTTATCTTGAGGGGGATGAGAGATATGCATATGTTGAAAAATCAAAGTAAGAGGTCATTAATGATTTTTTCAAGAATGGTCAAATAAGCTTAACAAACATGTTGGAAAGAGTAGAAGTCCGGGATAAATCCCATATCTTAATTTTTCTATCTCATATCTTGATTAATAAACGTCCCGTTAATATATTACACCTGGCATGTCATATCACCTAGAACACATGTCTTTTAAATTAATTTTACGTGATGAATAAAATTGTATCCAATTGAATAAATTGAGATCGAATTGTCAAAATTGAAAGGATTAGACTAGATTACTAATTTGTGAAAAAAAATTTGAATTTTGTTGACTATTAGCCATTGAATTTAATGATTAACAAATGTCCCCTTAATATATTAAATCTGGCATGCCATATCACTTAGAACACATGTCTTTTAAATTAAAATTGTATCCAGTTGAATAAATTGATATCGAATTGTCAAAATTAAAAGGATTAGACTAGATTACTAATTTGTGAAAAAAATTGAATTTTGTTGACTATCAGCCATTGAATTTAACGAGGGTTTTAATATCATTTTACATATGTAATATCCTAGAACGTTGTGAATAAATATTAAGAAGCGTAAATTTTTGGTATACGTGGGCCATAGTGAAATTATTAAAATTTTAGTGTCTATCATTGGATTAATATAGTTAGGTTGCGTATAAATACGTAGATGTACATTGTGAATAATGAGTATCAAGTAAATGAATATGATATATTTTATATTATGAGTCTAAACATAATTATTGTAGAAAATACCAGAAATTATATGTAAAGAATATATATTAAATATGAGAATTTCCTCACAAATATTATTTTGATGTGCTATTACGTAAATTCATATATATATATATATGTACATTATAAAAAAAATCAAAATCAAATTAGAATCAATCAGACGCAGTGGCCATACTCTGGTCGTCGTCTGAAGCAAGAAATCAGAGGGATAGGGCGGGTTAAGGCCGTAATGGCTTTCGGTATGGTGCTTAGGGCGTGGGAGTGTCCCTAAAAGGACAAGGCACAGCCGAATTCGAGCTATAAATAGCCGAGTTCAAGTAAGGTTTTTCATTCAAAATTTACTTTAAGAAATCGAGTGTTTAGGCAGTGTTTTGAGAGTTTGGTGAAAGAGCTTTTGATCCTTGAGTTGTGGGCAAGAATTTTGGAAAGTTTGGTTGCCAACAGAGCAAAGAAAAATGAGGAATCGAAGCTCACCGAAAAATCGCACCATCGTTGGAGTTGAGGCTTTAAACGACGATTTGAGGTATTTTCTGATATTTTTTCAAGATTTTAAGGCCATAATCGGTGTCGGCAGGTCGATTTTAGGGGGGATAGGGGATTGTTTTGAACCTTGGGAGTTCGGTTAGGCCGTCGGCGGCAAAATGGCCTCCAAAGAAGAATGCTAGGAGTCGGGTGCATGACGGGCACGCGCTAGGGGCGTGGGAGGCAGCGCGTGGGTTGCACGCGCATGCCAAGTGGAAAAAAAAGAAAGAAAGAAAAAATAGGAAGATTTTTTCAAAAATTTGGAAAAAAATTCCAGAAAATCTAAAATTTAATTTATGCCTTATTTTGAAAAAAAATTCTGGAAAATGTTAAATTAATTATTTATTTTGTGATTTTGTTATTATGAAAAATAGAGAAAAAAATGGAATTAAATCTGAAAAATTGCAAGAAAATTTTAGAAGTCTAAAAATGTTATTTTAAGAATATTAGTAAATAAAAATTTGGTTAAATAAGGGTTTAGATATTTATTATGAATTTTTGAGAAAAATAAGGCTTAGAAAATAAGGAGAAATTATGAAAATTATAGAGATTAGGAAATTGATATTTGGGAATAAATTTGATGTTTAGGAACCCGTGAAGCCAAGAATTGAGAAACAGCACGTCTGGCACGTCTCTTAAGTTCGATACGCTTACTAAGATAGTTTAATTTTGAAAGATAAGTGTACTTCTACAAGCTTTGTACGGTTATAAATGATATACCCTTAATTAGGTACTTGATACTACGTAAGTGATTTATGTTTAAAAATCCGATCTTCGGAAATGATTTTATCATATTAATATACTTTGATATGCATCCATCACGTAGACTGCATACATGACATGACTATGAAATGCATATATACACGTTAATATCATTGATCTCGCACATTGAATCCATTTGGGAATATAGACTGGCACTGCTACTTTACCAAGGGTGCCTCCATACACCCCGATTTCGAAAGAGCTAGTCGTAAAAATGGTAAGTAGCATGAAGGGTGCAGTTGACCCTTACGAAGAAGTAAGACATTGCATACATATATGATAAAACATTTTGTACCCTTACTTAGATGGTTCATTATCTAACTCGGGTTATGCCCCTAGAATATTCAAACGTTTCAGTTGAAACTTGCAATGAAGGTACGAAAATCGAAGAAGTGTAATGACACAAGTTGTTGAGAAATGAGCAAGTTGTACCATGTTTTGCTACAGCGTAAATATTTCAAGTATTATGTACTATGTGTTGACAAGAATGTATGTTTCAAGTCGTATTTTGAAAGCTTATATATTGTACCGAGTTTTGAAGAATTTTGTATCAAAAACCATGTTCGGTTACCAATGTATGAGATGCTATGTTCAGGTTTGATTTCAGCTTTCGTTATATAAGATTCTATTTAAACGTAGTATATGAATTGTTTAGTCTTGCACTAAATAGGTTTATGAGAATTTCGAGAATAATTAAATTTAGCATGTGAAAAGGATTTCAAAAAAAATAAATAAATAAGTCTCAAATTTTCTAGATTTCAACACGCTGAGGTGTTACAACATATCCTTCCAATTAACGAAACAAGAGGTATTTTTTAGATTATTGCAAACTTTAGGGGATTGTCTTGTGCTTAAAAGATTTAAGATTTAAGATTTTGGGTTGTAAGTGGAATTAATACTTAAGATTTTATGCAACGTTTTTCCTATAATTCCTTTAATATCTCACACTTGGTACCCATTACATGAACCCTTAGAACAAACTTATCGCAAACCAAACTGTGACACCCCTGAAGCTGAAATAAGTGTAATTGGGTCAATTAAAATGAATTGAGGGACCCGATAGTATAAAATAAAAAAAGAACAAAGTAGTAAAAGTGACCCAAGAAGTAAAATAATAATTTCACACACACGAGTTGGAACCAGGGGACAAAATGCCTAAAAAGTTTTCTCAAAATATTTTGGAATATTGTTGAAAATTCTCTAAATGAGCAAAGATTTTAGGGCATCTGTCTTTTCTACACATGATTACGAAGCGATAATGAATCACAAAAAATAAATAATTAACAATTGTGCTTGAATTAGAGATGTGACCTTGAGGATAAGTGATGGGCTGTCTTGTGGTGTTGAGATCTTTTTACATGGGCCTGAGGCTATAGGAGCCATATATAGGCTACTATTATGGGTTTGATCGGGATGGGGCTCACAAGTATTTAGGGTTTAGAATTTTTGTATTAAAAAATTTAATTAATTAATTAATTTATTATAAGATATAATCTTTAAAATACTTCTTAAGAAGTTTTTTTTTTTATTTTTTTTTTCTTCTTCTACTTAAGCATCACACTTGGTACCCATTTGCATTTGCCTTAATTTAAACATTCAACTGTTGTACATCAAAATTCTCGCCATTTATCCAATTAATGACATTAATGTAATCAACAATAATTTTGTGACAAGACATATAATATGTATAGTTATGTATAATTCTAAATAAAAAGTTACCCCCATTATTTTAATAGCAAGTTGTAATAGAGTGTTTTCTTTCTTCTGTCTATTTATAATACCCCTCTCCTCAACCCACCCCCCCCCCCCCCCATATTTATAATACCCCTCTCCTCAACCCCCCCCCCCAAAGGAAAATAAAAAATGTACCATAGGAACTCATAATAATTACAGAAATATAAATAGTGAAGCATCTTCTCTAAAAATATCATACTCCCTTCAATAATTCATAACTCCACGCAGAAGGGGAGAGGGGAAACAAGTAAAACTAGAGTTTTTTCCACCAGGAACTTAGTCTGCTACTTTATTGGGATTAGCCTAACAAGACAAGCCAAAGTCCCTTCCAAGTAGACTTAATCTCTTGTTCCTTCTTCCAATTATATTATATTATTATAACAAAGTTTTCCAGCAACTCAGACGTTAAAGTTGACCACGGATCGGTAAGTTTTTCCGGGCTGCCAACCGGCCGGTATCACGTTGTTGGCGACTAGGGCTTGGCCGGACTCTCCGACGAGCTTGATGGAGAAAGGGGCTTTCAGCGTAGACCCTGCGTCCAGTTTCCAAACTGCCCCCCATGATTGCTGCATGGGCTGCCATGAATCCGAGTCTAGGGCTTGCTTCAGATTCACGCCGGAGAGGTCGCCGTCTCCGTCTTCGTACTCGATCAGAGTGGCAAAGTAATTAGGGTTTGACCCGGCGTCGACGTGGAAGGCCACCGACGCTCCTGGGTAGTTGCATTCCGCTCTGTAACCACCAAAAACCGAAAATATTCAACATAACCATAAAACAGAAAATATTTAATATAACTGTGATACTATATTATATATATATATATATACACCACCTTATGTACTGAATTGGTAAAACTCCGGCATTCCGGAGCCTGTCAGCCTGGCCGGAAACTGCCATGGCTCCGAAGGCGGTGCCGCTGAGATCAAAATGAACAGATTCGGAGACGCAGCCAGGACACTCATCAGTGATAACCACGGTCACTGGGCTTCCTGAGCATGCAGCATTAGTTTCCGTACTGCATTTCACCTGATCGATTCCAGAGCTCGTATATAGTTATTTAGGTTACTTAAATTAATTAAGAAGCAAAAAAGGAAAACGATATATATATATATATGGGAATTAGGATACAGTTAATTTATTAATTTATATTTGGGTGATCATTACCTGATAACAAGCTCCACAGCCTTTCCCTGATTTGAACAAAGAAGGTCCACCAGCTGATACCATTGAAGAGAATGGAGGTTGATCCACTGCATTTTGATATCCACAAGCCCCACCTAACAACAAATTAAGCAATTTCTCAGGATACATACAAGCATAGATATATATATATATACATGTAATATTGTCTTTTTTTGGGTACAAAAAAACTATATTTAATTTATATAGTTTCAATATTTGTTCAAACAATCCCATATGAAATAAGGGGCAAGGACAAATACTTTATGTAAGTATGAGTTCCATTATATTAATGGAGACTTTGTTATTTTCTATATATGTACACTATATAAGGGGTAACGTGTTTCTTTATCCTAATAAATGAGTCAATTTAGTACGTAGTCTTATTAAATTTTTCTTTTTGTATTTTTTTTATATTTAACATTATTAAAATTAAGCAAACGAGGAAAAAAAAAAGGAAAAATTATCCGGTAGAACCACCCTGCAGTCAGCACACGGTCCATGATATGCATAATGAAAAGATTTTGTATATGAGGTTAATGATATATAATAAATAAAAATTTTAATTAATCATTAACAGTTTTTTTCCAAAGTGAGTCACGAATCACGGCTCATCCATCATTTTGAACCCCAAAGGCCAATCAAAATTGCCCACCATTAAACTTATGCTTTTATTGCGTCATTCTATATATATATATATATAGGTTTTCTGTATAAAATTCCATATAGCTAGGTTATATAATTATATATTAATTAATATGTCATATGCGTGATATATATATGTGTGTGTGTGTGTGTCTTACCGTCGCTTCCGGCTCCGGTGGCGCTTCCGTACCAGGTTGCACCGGCGGGGGACCAGCTGGACTGGAGTTTAGAGACATTAAAGAGCTTGGGATTGAAGCAAGAACAAGGACTCGCAAGGAGAGAAAATAATAGAGCTGTTATTGCCATGAAAAGCAATGGAACGCTGCAAGGGGAAGCCATTAGTTAATTACTAAAACAAGTGGATAAGCCAAGACAAAAGATCGCTTCACCGCTAGCACTAGCAGATGCAGTGTGAATCTGATGGCTTGGATATGTGTAGCCCCGTTGCTATTTATAGAGTGATCTCGGTGCTTAAATATTACTTACATCATCACGCTCTAAATATAAAATATCTGTCTTTTACAAGGGTTAACTTTTATAAAACTTATACTAATCCAATATCATGTTAAGAATATTTTTTTGTATATATGTCTAGAGAATCTTCGTTACCCAACATTCTTACAAGAATGAACTTGTTATTGTTCAATTACAACAATGAATTTATATATAAAAAATCGTCTTATGATGATTCACATATAGTTTATCCGAACAATAGGTGACTATTTGGAGCGATGGATAACTTTATTAGGGGAAGCGATAGTGATGGATAACCCCTCCAAACGATAAATGACCTCTCCTACTGATGGATAACTTGTCTAGAAAGAAGATCGGTTAGGGGTGCGGGTAATGATTCTCATGAAGACCCTCCGATGCTTAAGTTAGCCTCTTGAAAGTATAAAATAATTAGATGCAAAAAAAAAAATGTGAGTATTTGAGATTGTGTATTGAGTAAGGAGGAGGACCCCCCTATTTATAGTGATGAAAGAGACTAACATGTGTCAGGCAGTCCGATATTCTAAGCGAGTAAGTCGGAGGCGATTTTGACTAGGTCTAGCGAAAATGAAGACATGCGAAGCGTCAATATAAGCATATGCATAGACACTAGAATGGGCGCAAAGTCTAGACACAAGCATGCCCATAGCACTGTTGATTGAGGGTCACCCAAGGGTGTTGGACATTGGCCACGACACTCTCGAGTAACCCTCAATCGAGGGTATAATTTTCAGCCACCCCTGAGTGACTGCCACTCGAAGGTGCACGTGATGAATACCCCCACCTAGAAGAAGGGGGTTGATGTGACCCCTCGATCAATCACATGCCTCGAACTCTTACCTACAATTTCTTTACTTATTTTTCCTAATCCACGCTGTTAATTTATTTTGTAGGGCATGCCAAAACTTAATACCACATACTATATTTTCATAGTCATAAAGTAGTAAATTAAAAACAATTAAATCCCTCTCACTTGCTGAGTAATTTCTACGATGTAGGACCCGCCCTCAAAAGAAGTGACGTGGCCCCACAAATTGCCATGTGTTTCTGGCCTTACCCCATACGTTACAATAGGCAAACTTTCAATACCCAAATTTTTCCTGATTGACAAAACATTTCTCTTGAAAATAGAAATCCGTTGAAGTAGCCGTTAATGGGGGTTATAGGCCGTTGAAACTCGCCCATCGAACGGTCACCGTAAGAGCATAGTACCCACGTGCGCGTCACACTCATCCGACGGGCGGGCGTGATATTTGGCGCGGATTTGGGATTTCGTTCGCACGAGTCCTCCGTGATTTCGTGCGCTTGCCAAATTCTTTTTTCACGGTGGTGACGCTCCGTGAATGCGATCCCTTGCTTTTGTCATTATATGGAAAAATTGCAATTTGCTTCGTGTCATTTTTAATTTAGTTTTATCATTTATCCTTTTCCTTTTAAGAAAGTTATATAATGATGTGTCTCCATTATTATAACTTCTCCAAAGGGATAATTTAAATAGGTATAAAATATTTGCATAAAAAGAAGAATGAAAGAAAGTTTTTATGTAAATCGGAGGTAAAAATGCAAGATAATTGATTATGGTCATTGTCGTCTCAATTCTGTTAACTCATTTATTGATTTTTTTCACATTTAACATATATTATGGTATATTTATCTATCATGTCAATAAATTAGAGATATTTCTTTTGTTCGATTGTTAATATTTTGAAAATAAAAGATAATCTCTATCAACATAATGTAATTAATCTACTAAACTAAATGGAGTATGTTTTTCTTCGTATCAATTTAACTTTAAAATATTTAAATTAAATGGAATTTTTCATTTTTATAAAAATTATAAATAAATTTATGCATCAATTTGTTTTAATATATCCTCCTAGGCACTAAACCCATTATATAGGCTACTATTATAGGTAACAATATCAATAGAGAATAAGGAAAAGTCTATTTCAAGAGAAACTAATGTGATTAAAAAAAGTTACACTCCAAGAGAAATTTTTGTTAGAAATTCTATTATAGCTCCCAACTAAAGATCTGCTCAAGGACCATCCGAAAGAATAATTGATAGACCACTATTGTCATCCTGAAAACATAAAAAAAATGCAATTTGTTAAGGATATAACTACAAATAATTGTTATTTATCTTCTTAAAATTGTTGACTGATACTCATCTAAGGGCTTAATGTGTTAGAGAGGGATACTTCCAAAATTATTTTTCCAAGACCCCAGTCAAGTATGGGAAGACCCTCATAAATATTGGTAAGGCAGCAAAGATCCAGTAGAAGAATTCTTGCTTGCCCTAATCACCTATATGTTTAAATGTTAAGAGAGAATTTCATTATTGTAATTCTCAACATACCGAAAGAAATGGACATCAACTAGTTGATTTTATGGCAACTAGTCAGAAAAGGCATAATATTGGGAAAGTTGAATACAAGAACGCATGATAGAAAGAACAAAGAAATATACCCGTTATTCATTAGGGATTCTCCTTTAATTATAGTACTTAATTTTTTGCTTGCACCCAGCTCTTTCAACAGAGCTACAACAACTACAGGATCAGTAGCACTAAGAAGGCCCCCAATCAACAAAGAGGTCTTCCAGCTCCAGTCATATGGAAAAGTGAGTTGCAAAATATGTTTGTATATATTAGCTGAAACAATAATACTTTCTGACAACACAAAAGAGTTCAACAAACCTTAATGGCAGATCTGAGACAAATTGTTGGATTTTTTCCAGCAGACCAGGTGCAATACGACGCCGTTTTGAGGCCCCATGCGGGCAAGCGGGCGGCCGCGTGGCCCTCCTAGCCGTGCCATATGGCAACCGCTGGGCTACTCTCTGCTCTTGTCCGCCACAGCCAATTCCTTTCTCATTTTTTTGATAAAAATGCCATTAAGAAAATTGAGGGAATAAGAATGATGATGTAGCCTTGAATGGGCTATCAAATTATGGCTCTGAAATAAATAAATTATGTGAAGACTAATTGAAATATGAGTATAAATAGGTGAGCATGGGTGTGAAATTGAAGACATGAAGTGAAGAGAAATAAGAGAAGTGGCCGTGAGCTTGAGAAGAAAGACTCAACAGTAAGGTAAGGATATTTAGGAGCTTTAATTTACGTAACTTAATTAAGTTAAAGTTTATCTTAATTAGTTAATTTAATGAGTTAGTTAGTTAGCTAAATTAATTAGTAATTAGTAAGTTAGTTAATTTAAGGGATGATGTCTAAATTAGTTAATTTAATAAATTAGTCAATTAATAACTTAGTGGACTCAGTAGCCAAATGAATTTAGTTATGGGTTGCTAAATTAGTTCTTGACCCTTCTTTGCAAATATTTTGTTAAAGAATTTTGGGTGCGTCGACGGTACAAATCACTAAGAAACACGTATTTTGAGGTAATGGTTTAATATGCTCTGTGTTATGTTACTTTTGTCATGGCTTGCATAAGATGTTAAGGAAGTGCTTAGGTATGGGGTAGTAAATTTCTGACCATGGGAGTCTTGAGATAGGATCTTAGAGGAAACCACTAGGGGCCACCTAGAGCCTGAGGTAGATGCGGTGGTCAAACTTGCATGCATGTTGCACTTCATATTTATCTATGATGTCATGCTTAATAATTTATTGCATTACATATTACCTTTTTTGAGTTCCAGGATTCACCCCTTCATTCCCACTAAACACACAAATAGCTCAGGGTTCGGTAAGGAAAATGTGGTGTATGTTGATGATCAATTGGATGATAAGAGTGGTAATCCATGGTGGGGATGCAGGTCTAGTAGCTTGTAATTATTTTGTTTAATAGTTATGTTAAACGTCGTTTGTACTTATCGGTTGGACTTGTTTCTTTTGTAATAGTGAACCCGTTGTGTGAATGAGTTATAATTGTAGCTTATTAATCTACTTATGAGGCACAGGTCAGATTCGAGACTCGAGTGTCCTTCCGCTGCTTGTCAGTCTTAGATCTCGAGTTCTCGACGGCCAAAGGAGGTGAAGCATGGACCCTACCTAGGGTGCCTACATCATTTCATTAGGGCATAGCCGGCCTTCGGGAGTGGGACATATTGTTATAACCTTGGGTTACGGTGATATCCGGTTGTGGGGATAAGGCGTCACAAGGATCCTACTCATACTCATTTATACTGACACCCCATGCACATTCTTCGTCCTCTTCTCCTACGCAGAATGTTTAGCCGACTCCATATGAGCCAACAGATACTGGCCGAGTTCATCATCGAGTAGAGTTATCCTGCAATCAAAACTGTGATCAGTGAGTATCTTATATATTGTTTTAAATTGATTGTTTGCAATTGTTATACACAGAAATGCATGTTTTTACTTCATAAATAATGGTTTTATAGTTTTTTTTTTCCTAAGGTTGGCCCACCAAGTGTACAATCAAAGATTTGGTAGAGATAATACACTGATGCTTCGCTTTATTAGGATGACGTGCTAGAAATAACACGACGGATGTGGCTAGAAGAATTTAACATTAGTATAATTGCAATTCTTAATTATAAAAAATTTCAATTTAAAATTGTATGCATATTTCTTTTTTAACTTGTTGTAGAAGGAGTTCAAGTGGCAATTTGATGAGAGTGATCGTATATGGATCACTTGGAATAAGTCAGGTCGGAGAAGTTTTAACAACAATTTGAACAATGTTAAATGTGCTGCTGATAAGAGTGACTGGATGGATCCAATCATGTAAAAAGCATTGCAGGCAAAGTGGGATGATGACGAGTACAAAAAAAAGGCTGAACAAAACAAAAAGAATCGCACATTCAAAACTGATGTGTCAGTCCACACAGGCGGATCTATTTCTTTCACCGAGAGTCAAAGGAGGATGATAATTAGTTTTCCTACTTAAATGTTTCTAATTTTAAGAACTTATATAGTGATTTGTATTTTATATTATTTTCTTCATACATTTGTCATGCAAACAAAAAAATTAGACCGCGAGTTCAATGAATTTGAGATTTTTAGGAAAACCCACACTCAAAAGAATGATCAAGGACGAGAAGTGCGGGTTGATAATAGATTAAATGGCGTTGCGGTAATTGTATTTACGTACATCATTAAAATTTAATGAATTTTTGTTATTAATTTACAACGTCAATGTTTTAATTTATATAGGAGGTGCTTGAGAGATTAAGCATAAAGACATCTTCAGCATCAGTCGGTAGCAATTCATCATTTTCAATTGCAGTCGACGAACACCACATCTTTTATCAGGTTATTTCTAGTAGGAACAAGAAGAGTTATGTCTACGACCACGACTCTCAAACTAATAAGTTCTACCCGATTGCATCTCTAGTAGTTCATATGGGTCCATGTCACATGATTTAGAACAAATGAGACTGAGGTTCATCTAGATTAACAAGGAGCTACATTTCACTTGGAACGAGAATGAGGAAATAAGATAGACGATGACCGAGAATAAGGAAATAAGATAGATTAACAAGGAGTTGCATCTGTAGTAGTTCATATGGCTCCATGTCACATGATTTAGAACAAATGAGACTGAGGTTCATCCAGATTAACAAGGAGCTGCATTTCACTTAGAACGAGAATGAGGAAATAAGATAGATGATGATCGAGGTGCAAAGTAGGAACCAAGAGTTGACACAGACGGTCACCCAAATAACTACAGAGAATGTACAGTTACGTGAGTGGCAACAACAGATGATTGCATGGAAGGATCAGATAAATATAATGATGTTCATAATATTAAAACAATCTACAACTACTGTTGGACCGTTGACAAGTTTGTTGGGTGGGGACCAGTTTTATGATGATGAAGGTAACGAGGGTGATGAGGAACAAAATGCAGATATCAATAATGATGATTGTTAATTATAATTGAATATTTATGATTATATTACATTAATTAAATTAATCGACTTAAATTTCATATTTATTTTTATTATCTTACATATTTATATGAATTTAAATTTAAAATATTTTAATTTTAATTTTTGTTTCGAAATTAATGATTATATAAATAAATTTTCAATTTCTATTCAATTAATTAAAATCAATTTTTAATTATCAGAAATTTTATTTATATATATTTATATTATTTAAATTTTTATTTATATAATTTATTATTCTTTTATTTACGTTTAAATTTTTATTTTTTTTCTTGAATCAATGATGGAATTATATCCGTCGCTAAATTTTAGCGATGCCAATTTTAGTGACAGAATTTGTCCGTCACTAAATTTGTCACTGAATAAATTAGTGACGGAATTTAAAGTTTTAGTGACAAAATTTTTCATCACTAAAAGCTAGATTTGTTGTAGTGACTATTGTAGTTGGAAAAGATGAACAAGTAGTTGCCAAAAACTGCAATTGATGTTGTCGACGTCGACTGCAAATGGCTAACAATGGGCGACGACAATAGTGATGGTTGCGTCAAATATATATATATATATATATTTGCTCATGTGTATATGTGAGTCTCACATATATTATTAATAATATATTACACTTGACATGCCACATCACCTAGAACACATGTTCTTTAAATTAATTTTACGTGTTGAATAAAATTATATCCAATTGAATAAATTGAGATCGAATTGTTAAAATTAAAAGGATTAGACTAGATTACAAATTTGTGAAAAATTTTGAATTTTTTTTACTATTAGCCCTTGAATTTAACGCGGGTTTTAATATCATTTTACATATCCTTCCAATTAACAAAACAAAATTTATTGGGATAGGAGGTATTTTTTAGATTATTGCAAACTTTAGGAGAATGTCTTGTGCTTAAAAGATTTAGCAATATATACAAATGTCAAACATTTTGGGTTGTACGTGAAATTAATACTTAAGATTTTATGCAACGTTTTTCCTTTAATTCCTTTAGTATCTCACACTTGGTACCCATTACATGAACCCTTAGAACAAACTTATAGCAAACACAAACTGTGACACCCCTGAAGCTGAAATAAGTGTAATTGGGTCAATTAAAATGAATTGAGGGACCCGATAGTATAAAATAAAAAAAGAGCAAAGTAGTAAAAGTGACCCAAGAAGTAAAATAATAATTTCACCACACGAGTTGGAACCAGGGGACAAAATGCCTAAAAAGTTTTCTCAAAATATTTTGGAATATTGTTGAAAATTCTCTAAATGAGCAAAGATTTTAGGGCATCTGTCTTTTCTACACATGATTACGAAGCGATAATGAATCACAAAAAATAAATAATTAACAATTGTGCTTGAATTAGAGATGTGACCTTGAGGATAAGTGATGGGCTGTCTTGTGGTGTTGAGATCTTTTTACATGGGCCTGAGGCTATAGGAGCCATATATAGGCTACTATTATGGGTTTGATCGGGATGGGACTCACAAGTATTTAGGGTTTAGAATTTTTGTATTAAAAATTTTAATTAATTACTTAATTAATTATAAGATATAATCTTTAAAATACTTCTTAAGAAGGTTTTTTTTTTTTTCTTCTCCTACTTAAGCATCGAAATCTTTTCAAGATTGAATTGTTATAAGCAACCATTTGCATTTGCCTTAATGTAAACATTCAACTATTATACATCAAAATTCTCGTCATTTATCTTATTAATGACATTAATGTAATCAACAATAATTTTGTAACAAGACATATAATATGTATAGTAATTATGTATAATTCTAAATAAAAAGTTATCCCATTATTTTAATAGCAAGTTGTAATAGAGTGTTTTCTTTCTTTTGTACAATAAAAAATGTACCATATATAGGAACTCATAATAATTACAGAAATATAAATAGTGACGCATCTTCTCGAAAAATATCATATTCCCTTCAATAATTCATAACTACACGCATAAGGGGAGAGGAGAAACAAGTAAAAGTAGAGAGTTTTTTCCACCAGGAACTTACTCTGCTACTTTATTGGGATTAGCCTAACAAGACAAGCCAAAGTCCCTTCTAAGTAGACTTAATTTCTCGTTCCTTCTTCCAATCATATTATGTTATTATAACAAAGTTTTCCGGCAACTCAGACGTTAAAGTTGACCACGGATCGGTAAGTTTTTCCGGGCTGCCAACCGGCCGGTATCACGTTGTTGGCGACTAGGGTTTGGCCGGACTCTCCGACGAGCTTGATGGAGAAAGGGGATTTCAGCGTAGACCCTGCGTCCAGTTTCCAAACTGCCCCCCATGATTGCTGCATGGGCTGCCATGAATCCGAGTCTAGGGCTTGCTTCAGATTCACGCCGGAGAGGTCGCCGTCTCCGTCTTCGTACTCGATCAGAGTGACAAAGTAATTAGGGTTTGACCCGGCGTCGACGTGGAAGGCCACCGTCGCTCCTGGGTAGTTGCATTCCGCTCTGTAACCACCAAAAACCGAAAATATTCAACATAACCATATAACAGAGAAAATATTTAATATAACTGTGATACTATATTATATATATATATATACACCACCTTATGTACTGAATTGGTAAAACTCCGGCATTCCGGAGCCTGTCAGCCTGGCCGGAAACTGCCATGGCTCCGAAGGCGGTGCCGCTGAGATCAAAATGAACAGATTCGGAGACGCAGCCAGGACACTCATCAGTGATAACCACGATCACTGGGATTCCTGAGCATGCAGCATTAGTTTCCGTACTGCATTTCACCTGATCGATTCCAAAGCTCGTATATAATTATTTAGGTTACTTAAATTAATATTAAATATTTAAGAAGCAAAAAAGGAAAACGATATATATATGTATATATGGGAATTAGGATACAGTTAATTTATTAATTTATATTTGGGTGATCATTACCTGATAACAAGCTCCACAGCCTTTCCCTGATTTGAACAAAGAAGGTCCACCGGCTGATACCATTGAAGAGAATGGAGGTTGATCCACTGCATTTTGATATCCACAAGCCCCACCTAACAACAAATTAAGCAATTTCTCAGGATACATACAAGCATAGATATATATATATACATGTAATATTGTCTTTTTTTGGGTACAAAAAAACTATATTTAATTTATATAGTTTCAATATTTGTTCAAACAATCCCATATGAAATAAGGGGCAAGGACAAATACTTTATGTAACTATGAGTTCCATTATATTAATGAAGACTTTGTTATTTTTTATAAATGTACCATATAAGGGGTAATGTGTTTCTTTATCCTAATAAATGAGTCAATTTAGTACGTAGTCTTATTGAATTTTTTTTTTTTTTATATTTAACATTATTAAAATTAAGCAAATGAGGACAAAAAAAAAGAAGGAAAAATTATCCGGTAGAACCACCCAGTCAGCACGCGGTCCATGATATGCATAATGAAAAGACTTTGTATATGAGGTTAATGATATCTAATAAATAAAAGTTTTAATTAATCATTAACAGTTTTTTTCCAAAGTGAGTCACGAATCACGGCTCATCCATCATTTTGAACCCCAAAGGCCAATCAAAATTGCCCACCATTAAACGTATGCTTTTATTGCGTCATTCTATATATATATATATATATATAGGTTTTCTGTATAAAATTCCATATAGGGTTATATAATTATATATTAATTAATATGTCATATGCGTGATATATATATATATATGTGTGTGTGTGTGTGTATGTCTTACTGTCGGTTCCGGCTCCGGTGGCGCTTCCGTACCTGGTTGCACCGGCAGGCGACCAGCTGGACTGGAGTTTAGAGACATTAAAGAGCTTGGGATTGAAGCAAGAACAAGGACTCGCGAGGAGAGAAAATAATAGAGCTGTTATTGCCATGAAAAGCAATGGAACGCTGCAAGGGGAAGCCATTAGTTAATTACTAAAACAAGTGGATAAGCCAAGACAAAAGATCGCTTCACCGCTAGCACTGCCACTAGCAGATGCAGTGTGAATCTGATGGCTTGGATGTGCGTAGCCCCGTTGCTATTTATAGAGTGATCCCGGTGCTTAAATATTACTTACATCATCACGCTATAAATATAAAATATCTGTCTTTTACAAGGGTTAACTTTTATAAAACTTGTACTAATCCAATATCATGTTAAAGAATATTTTTTGCATATATGTCTAGAGAATCTTCATTAGGTAACATTCTTACACGAATTAACTTGTTATTGTTCAATTATAACAATGAATTTATATATGGAAAATCGCCTTACGATGATTCACTTGTAGTTTATCTGAACAATTGATGACTTTTTTAGGGGGAGCAATAGTGATGGATAACCCATCCGAGTGATAAATGACCTCTCCTACCAATGGATAGCCTGTCTAAAAAGAAGATCGTTTAAGGGTGTGGGTGATGATTCTCACGAAGACCTTCCAATGCTTAAATTAATCTCTTGAAAGTATAGAATAGTTAGATGCAAGAAGAAAATGCGAGTATTCGAGATTGCATATTGAGTAGGGAGGAGGACCTCCCTATTTATAGTGATGGAAGAGGCCAACATGTGTCAGGCGATCCGATATTCTAAGCGAGTAACTCGGAGGAGATTTTAACCAGGTGTGGCGGAGATGAAGGCATGCGGAATGCCGACATGAACATGTGCACATGCACTCGAGTAGGTGTAGGGGCATAGGCACAGGCCTGCCCATAACACTATTAATGACTGAGGGTCATCCAAGGGTGTTCGTCGTTGGCCACGACACCCCCAAGTAACCCTCAATCAAGGGTATAGTTTTCAGCCACCCTCGAGTAACTGAAAACTATATCATTTGTTTTGTGTCATTTTTTAATTTACTTTTATCATTTATCCTTTTCTCTTAACAAAGATATATAATGATGTGTCTCCATTATTATAAATTAAAGGAAAAGCAAAGGTTTAGAATTTAATAATGATGCGTCTCCATTATTATAAATTAAAGGAAAAGCAAAGGTTTAGAATTTAATAATGATGTGTCTCCATTATTATAACTTCTTGAAAGGATAATTTAGGTATAAAATATTTGTGTAAAAGGAAGGAAAAGAGAGAGAGAGAGAGTTTTGATGTAGATCTAAGGTAAAAATGCAGGATAATTGATTATGGCCATTGTCGTGTCAATTCTTTTAACTAACTTATTGGTTTTTTTCACATGCACTTAATATATATTGTGGTATATTTACCCTATCATGTTAATAAATTAGAGGTATTTCTTTTGTTCGATTGTTAATATTTTGAAAATAAGAGATAATCTCTATCAACATAATGTAATTAATCTATTAAGCTAAATGGAGTATATATGTCTTTTTTCTTCGTATCAATTTAACTTAAAAATATTGAAATTAAATGGAATTTTTCATTTTTATAAAAATTATAAATGAAATGTATGAGTCAATTTGTTTTAATATATATATATCCTCCTAGGTACTAATGAAATCCATTAACAATTTGTAATTAATAGCTAGTTTAAATATTACAAGCATATAGTACTCTAATTCAAGTCTTTACTTTCTATCAAGAATGGGACAAATTTTATGGGACAGTTTTTTAATCTATATGTACGTGCCTATATGTATGATGACAATCACACATGAATGATCTTTGAATTTACGTCAATAGATAACCGACCTTCTTCCACACACCACATGGGTAGTGACATGGGATGATGGAACATTACGGGGTCTTTTCTTCTTTTTTATTCCGCCCTTTTTCCGGAGCTTTTTTTTTTTTTTGAGCTTTAAAATGTATATATTTATCCTGTTTAGCTAGTAATTAAAATTGTTGTAACATATTTTAATACTTGTTGCCATAAGTTTAATTATATGATGAATAATGATATTGGTTGAGGATTGAATACTTAAAATAGTCAAATTAATTAATAAGAAATCATCTGGCATGATGTGAATAATAATTTGTCCTTTCCATATACATACATGCAGTATTTGAACGTACCATCAAATTTACCATTTGTCCGCTTTTCTACCTATATATATAATAATTGTAATTGCATTTGGGTTGTCATTAGTCGCGTACCTTTTGAAAATTGATGCTGGTTTTGATTGATGTCGGATTACACATTAAGATTGGACTCGAATTTTTATAAAATTCTGATTTAAGGACTAAATAAATTCATTTGAAGGGATGGCCTAATTCGATCTCACCTTGTGTTTATCCTTCTTCTTCTTTTTTTTATGTAACAATTTTAAATCTTTCAAGTCATGGGTCATCCTTAGAAGGAGGAGCGTTGACAAAATACAAGCAAGTTTTACTTGGTAGGCTAAGAAAAGTAAAAAGAAGAGAAAGAAGAAAGGAGAAAGAATTATACTCACAACAGTGTGTGTGAGTGAGCACTGAGCACCCACCCACTCCCCTATAATAGTTAATGGGCTGAGAAAAATGGGCTGGATTTTGTCCAGCTAAAGTCAGCCCATAAAGTCTAGAACATAGCCCATTCTTAAAATCACTCCACATTCTTAAAAATGGGCTACATTCAGATATTGATTAAATTTATAAGGCCCGTTTGAGAGAATTGTCTCATTTTCAGTCTTCCCATTTAGATCATGCCTATGATATGATACGATTGACAATCTTATTTGAAATTTGTAAAAGTTAGACAACGCGCTCAATTATTGTCTATAGATCCAAGTGTACCCTAAAACCTATTAATATTATCACTTTATTATTGATTTATTGCTAAATTTGGTTGTATAGAAATAAAAATGAAAAATATTTTTGATACAAAATAAAAACAGAGAAATAGCATTTTGCCAAAAAAAATAGAAAATAGAAACATCGAGTAAAGTGTAAATTAAAAAAATATAATTTTTTTTAAATATAAATTTTAATATAAAAAATAATTATTTAAAAAATTTTAATTAAAAGTACAGCATGTTAAAGTTAATGTACAATTTTATTTTGATAATACATATATAAATAATATTATGAGAAATATTTTTAATGTGTAATTAATTTTTATATAATATTTTGTGTATAATTATTATATATATACATATTATATTATAAGGATTAATTAATTAATTACAAAGAAATTTTGAAAATTGTCAATCAAATGGAGGAGATGGGTTGCTGTAGGCGCATTATTGCACTTGCAAAGAAGAAAATGGATAAAGGGGAATTGTTCCCTTATTGGTTGTCGAGATTTGCATATAAATATATGTTATATATTTTGTAATATATTTTATATTAAGAAAAAAGACAGTAGCCCCAACGCCATTAATCTTATTTCTTGGCTCCTCCAATTTTGTATCTTCTTTCGATTTTCACTGTCCGTCCAGCAACGTAACAACCTTCTTTCTTAATTAATCTCTCTCTCTCTCTCTCTTTCTCTCTTTGGCCTCCTTCCTACCTACACACGTATGTATATATATATATATATATATGAGCAACAAGAAGCAACAATGGCCAAAAGCAAAGGAACGGGGAGTGAACAGCAAGTTCTGATGCATGGCGTGAAACTTTGGGATTCGAAAACACAAAAAAATTTAAAGAAGAATACTGAATATTGAAACTTATCGATCGTCGAAAACGCATTTCTATCCATTTTTTATGTTATGGGTATTTTTCGCACCACTACTTATGGGCTAGGCACAACCCAGCAAGCCGATCCAATTGTCAGAAGCCGAATAAGTCCAAGGCCGAACTCGTCAGAACAAAGCCACACGTCGCCAAAACTCGAACTCAGATCGTGGATCCAAGCAAAGCTTCCAACAAGCTCCCAGCGATGCTTTCAACTCGCCGGCCGAACCTTTCAGCTTGCATAACAATATTGTTACTGAATAATCGGAGATAGAGACCCATCTATTTTATCTTATGTAAACTAGATCCCTGATAATACGGAGTCCATTCTCGATTTTATGGAATTGATAAAGACATCTTGTCCCCATGATGTCATCTACTCACTTTTGTATTTTATACAATTATAAACAGCTCTCACTATAAATAGGGGTCAAAAACACCATTGTAGAGAAAAACAACAAAAATAGTATACTGTTACTCTGCCGGAATAATCAAAGAACAGTCATAGAGTAGGCATCATTCTGGTCGAACCACGTAAAATCTTCTCGTGTATTTTCTATCCCGTTCCTCCTCCTTGCGTTTTGACTTATTACCTTATTGTGGGCTTATGAATCATCATCAATTAATTTTAAGTGTCGACATTTTGTAATTTGTGAAACGCTCTTGAAATATTTCACAAATTGTAAAAATGGACTAAAAAAACATTTCGAACTGTCTTTCTCATTCCTAAACCATGAAATGGTTTGGAAACATCGAAACAAAACTCCAAACCATTTCTGTGCTTGAGAGCTGCTAGAATAGTCATTTGTCATTTTGGTTCAAACTAAATGAATAATAATGTAGGGTACATATATCTTGCCATTAGCTTCTCAATTCTGAAGCTTGGACATTAAAATAAAGAGAAGATACCATGGGATGACTCACCTTTTGCTTTTCCTTTTTAAGTTGTGAAAGATGACAAAACTTCCGACTTTCGATGCAACATTGGTTGAACTTACCTTGAGGACCCAAACTTATCGCACTACTTTTTTTGTAAGTACTTGATTTTAACAAAGGCACGAGGGTCCATTCATTCAGTATAAAGTTTTTGTATCAAAATAGAATGGGGAGTGGGGGACAAAGGATCTACGTAGAAGATCTTGGAAGTCTTTGTTTAAGGACTTTACCTACTTTTCCTTGTTTCTATCGGAAAAAGACAGGCGGATGGACAAATGGGACTTTGGTGATAATTCTCTTTTGGGCCATTGTTAACTCAAAAATGTTATTTATATATTGATATAAATGGTCTGCAATTATTTATTGAATAATGAAAAATTATCAGTCAATAAATAATCACTAATGAATTTTTGATTATTAATACTGAGTAAGTGTCAGCATGCAATGTGAAAATTTCGTGTTTAAAATAGTATTTTTTTCATTGTTTATATATATACAGAGAAGAAGAAGAATTTTTTATAAGTTGGTGGGATAGAGGGACCTTTAATTAGGATTTAGGCAAGTCTGAGTTGTATGAAGAATAAAGTAAGAGGTTGGTGGTTTGGAAGTGCACTAAAAAAAAGCCATCCATCTACAAAGTGGTTGAGATGGGAAGAAATTAGAGACAATGCAGTCCTGCCTACTCTTGTTTTGTTTCTCACTTACATTTGGAGTGCATTTTTCTCTCTCTTTTGTTTAGTTATGGTACAATTATTATCATTAATCTACTGAAATATATATATAGGGAAAAGAACTTGCAGAAATACCAAGGAAGAGGAGCATTGATTTACCATAGGTTCAATTTCATTAGGTTTTACTCAGGATAGGAACAATCATCAAACCTACAATCACAAAAAAATAAAAAAATCTATCTAGGGATAAATGACAAGCGACAATATTGCACTTAAGCTGAGACTGAAAGCTCCAGAATCATACTTCTTGCATGGTAGGTGTATGCATACTCAGGGTGGTCTGGTTACTGTAAGATTTTGTAGCACTAGGAGTCTAGGATTGGTATAATAATGTTCATTTATGATTATCTTATTTGTTGGTGATTAACTGATGCCCTTATCATGATTCAATGGTGGAGAGCTTATTAAGTAAAATTGAGATGTCTTTTTATTATACAATAACAGAACATATAAACAAATTGTTGACAACATAAATAAGAGTAAAGCAAGTTCACATTCTCACTCTTGCTTTTATCCATTGTTATACATAACAAAATAAACACTCAGGAGCAATGGCCAACAAGCATCAAAATTACTAATATACTACAAAAAATGACAATAAAGATATATACATAATACATGAACATTTTGGGCTAGCTCCAATGAAACTCCTAAAACAGGGGAAGCTGCCAAAGCAAATTTACAATTGAAAACTCTGTACACTCCTAAACAGGGTATTAATCAGTCTAGGAGAGAAGACATCTGGTTTGGTACTTTTGCCTTGATTTGATTTCTTGAGCACATCTCAAAGTCCTCTCTACATGGTAACCTCCTCCAAAGCTCACTTCCCTCTCCAAATGGCAGCAATAGCTCTCAAACACACTCACATTCACATGCAGCTTGAATTCCATCATGAACAGAAACTCCACCTCCAGTTTGTTCATTTCCTTCGTTGTTATTCCCCCTACGCTTGCAAAGTAGGAGTTCCTATAGTTCCTGCACAAACCCAACACCATACAAAATTTTTCAATTCAATTTCCTTCTCAAAATCAAGTTTCCCTCATTTTCCTTTCTCTTTCTCAGGTCCCAAATTGTTAGATACCTCAAACTTGAGTGGTTTGATATAGAGACAAGAGTTTCTCGTATAGAACTCAATTTGATTGTTGGTACAGGATAAGGGTATTTATTAAAGACTTAATTCAGTTGGAGTTGTTCATATATTTATAGGGGAAGTTTCATAGTTTCAATTGTTAATAAACCGCACCAATAATATATGAAATGATATAGCTAAGTTATGGTGTTTATATGCACAGAGTTAGGATAAATAGAGTCCATGGAGTTACCGGGTGTAATAAGTTCATTCATAGGAGCTGAGATTCATATGATTTTCAATTTTGTCTTATTTTCTGTTGATTTATGCGTGTATCCGATCCTTAAACAATCAACAAAAAAAGAGGGATGGAAACTCACATGTCCTCCACGTACTTGGAGGCCAACATGACGGTGGTGATGAGCAGCCGGTGCACATTGCGGGCGGCGATTCTGAACTTGGGATGGTTCTGGCAAAACCTGTCAATATAAACGTACGCAACCACGAACACCGGCGCCGCGGCTCCGGTGTACCGGAAAATCCTCTCCAGATAGCACTGAATGGTCAAGTCCGGAGTCTCGCTGCTCTCGAAAATCCCGGCCCTGGAGAGAGGCCATCTCGTTGTGGTCCAGTTCTTGGCGATCCTCTCATTCCTGGCGATGGTTCTATCAATGAGAGAAGCGAGGACAGAAATAACCAGTGGGGCGTCGGGGTGTTTGCACGTCGGCAAGGAGTAGAGATCGGAGCGGAGCTTTCTGGGAGAGATGGGAAGTAGAGAAGACGAGGCGGCCATGAAAGTTGAGAGAGAGAAAGAGAGAGAGGGTGGGGGATAGATTAAGAGAATGAATATAGGAATCAAGGAAGGGGTTTGGGATGGCATGGATTTATTTATACAGAGATTGAGAGAAGCTTGCTTGGCGTTGGCGCTGTGTTGCGGCTGTTGGGTGAATAATAAAGAAAAGTGAATTTGGGACATCTGGAAGCGGAAGGTGGATGGAAATTGGGGAATGGAGAATGGGCAGGTGGGCAGAATTAAGATATTATCATCCTCCATCTCCATCTCCATCTCCATCTGGATCTGCTACTGTTAATTATTTAAATTACTATTTTACGTTTTGCTGGAGTCTTTGGACTGACTTTGGATGGGAGCTGGGAGCTCGGAGCTGGCCGACAGTGGGTTGACGGCAAGGGTAGAGTGGGAAATGGTCAGATCCGCGAGGTCTCTTTTTGGGTCGTGGAATTTACAGAGGCAGTCTGAGTCTGGGAGGGAGAAGACTTATGTAATCGGCGAGATTTTTGTTGTGCTAAACAGAACTTTTTCATCGGTTTCTAGGCACAATGTCACACGCCATTGGTAAATAGTTGCATAAATAGTTAATGAATTTTATATTAAGATAAAAAAATTATTAAACTTTAATTTATAATTAAAATATAACTAAATTTTAATTTTATAATTATTGTTAATTACCGTTAAAAGATATTAATAAAATGTTTAAGATGTCTAACAACTTGTTAAATAGTACAAATGCTCATTAAATTTTTTATAAAAATATAAAAAAACTACTAAACTTTATACTATGTATAAAAAAAAATAAAGAAGTGTGGGAGCACCACGTGGCCGCCCGAAGGAGTGCCACGTGGCGAGTTCCCCCTGGTGACCAAAGGAGGCCACCCAGGGGGATGCTACCCCTCAGTGAGGGTCACTCGGGGGTAGCAGCAAGGCGCGCCCCCAAGTGACACTTGGCAGGCGCGCAAGGCGCAACCCCCCGCATGCGTTGCTAGGCAGCATGCAGTTGCCTGGTGGAGGCTACACCCCTGCCCACTCGGGGGAACCCTCCCCCCCCCCCCGAGTGACCTTATTCAAGGGGAGGTCGCGCCTTAGTACGCGGCTCAGCTGCCCCCACGCGTGGCCCTGCGCGCACCCCAGTGCATGTGGCCGCTCGCAGGCGGCCAATTTGCACCCGGCCCCGTGCACCCGCGCACACGGCCCCTCGTGCTCCCTTTCCCCGCGTTCACACATACCCCCGAGTGAGGGTCACCCAGGGTACCGCACTGACATCCACGTGCCCCATATTCTTGTGCCAACGCCTCCAAGATAATCAGCCTAAAACTACTTCCTCGAGACTTAGTCAAAGCCTCTCCGAGATTCTTACTGCAAAGCTCGGGACACGCGACACAAGGATGCCCCTCCTCTTGCTATAAATAAGAGGTCACTTTCCCTCATTTGGTATGCAACCTCTCACTCTCATACTTACTTTTTGTCTTCAAGCATTTCACTTCTACAAAGGACTAACTTAAGTATCGGAGGGTCCACGCGGGGATTCTCACCCGCGCCTCTAATCGATTTTCTTTCCAGCAGGTCACCCATCACTGTCGTGACCCCCGAGAGACTCATTCATCGCTCTCAAACTAGCTAATGAACTCACTCATCGCTATCGTGACCCCCCGAGAGACTCATCCATCACTGTCGTGAACCCCCGGGAGACTCATCCATCGTTGTCACTCCATCTCGGGAGACTCACCCATCTCTCCTGATAATTACTCATCGTTTGGACAATACACATGTCACCCATGGCCCGAAGGAGTCATTCATCGCTTAGATACACCATACGAGAGTCATTCATCGTTGGATCAGCCACACGAGGGTCATCCATCGGCAGTTTCCCCTTTTACAAATTTATTGTTGTAACCGTGCAACAACAATACTAAATTACAAAAAAGTTATTGAATTTTGTATTAAAGTATAAAAATGTCACTAGACTTTGCACTAAAGTAAAAAAAAGTTAGTATTTCATTATATTATTTTAACAAAAATTGACGATAGTTATGAAATTATATACTAAATTGAAGTTGACTTTTTGGTTACAAATTGAAATTTAGTGATCTTTTTGTATCTTAATGCAAAATTTAGTGACAATTTATACTTATGATAATTGTGACCCAAAATTCAAGTTCATATAATTTGAAAATTATTATGATTTGAAATTTTTTGAATGTCGTACGTTTGCTCACGTTGATGATGGAAAATTGGAATCAAGATATTATAGATGTGTCTTCCTTGGTTATAAATATAGTGTTATGGGTTTTAGCAGAAATATTATATTTGTTAAAATTGTCATGCTTTGTGGTTTGTCTCCAAAAGAATCTAACACTTCAGATAAGTAAAGTTCTTACTAAATTCAATATGCAGAAGACTAAACTTATAAGTACTCCATTAGCCATACATTTTAAGCTTTCATCTAGCTTGTCTCCACAATTTGATGTTGAAATTGACAAAATGTCAATGATTCCATACGTTTTGTCAATGATTCCATACGCTAGTGCGGTGAGTTGTCTCATGTATGCTACAATTTGTACAAACTCAAATCTAGCTCATGGAGTGGTCATTATTAATAGATATATGTCTAACCTAGTTCAATGGATTTTGCGATATTTGTGTGTTACTGTTGATACATGTTTATAATTTGAAAAAGCTAGAGATTGAGTAATATGTTTTGTTGATTCTGATTTTACAAGAGATCCTGACAAGAGAAGATCATTTACTGGGTATGTTTTTACTATTCGTGGTTGTACTATTAGTTAGAAGGCTATCTTAAAGTCCACTATTGCCTTAACTACTGTTAAAACTAAATATTTGACAATTATTGAGGTTATTAAAAAAGTCATTTGGCTAAAAGGATTTATCGATGAAATTAGTGAAAATCTTCAAGACATTTCAATTTATTGTGATAGTTTAAGTGCTATTTTTCTTACTAAAGATCAGATATTTCATAAAAGAATGAAGTACATTGATATAAGATATTATTTTATTTGAAATATTATTACTCGTGATAAAGTTATTGTGAAAAAAATTAGCACTCATGATAATCTTGTAGGTATGTCAACTAAGTTTCTCTCTTTGCAAAGTTTAAGTATCGTGTGAATTTAGTTGGTATTTATTAAGGAAATTAATTTTTCGTGATTTTGTTGAAAGAAAAAATTATGGATAATTTCATATTTGAATTTTATATCAAAGTGGAGATGGTGATAATTGTGATTCAAAATTCAAGTTCACCTATAATGGAGACTTATAATTTGATCGTAATTAAGATTTTAATTTTGGCAGTGATTAGGGTTCATCTCTAATTAAAAAATTTATGTTCGTGACTCATTTTATAATTAGAATATAATTTTTTGTATTCATTTATAGATAAGTGTTAAATTTATAAATAGATATTTAATATCTTAAAATTATTATAATAATATTGTTTTAGTAATTTTTTTATTTATTTGTACGTTGGATGTTTGTCCGTGTATGTGAAATTCTAAGACAATTTGGATGGGTGGTGGAAAAATAAAATAATATAAAATAAAATAGTAGATTGAGCAGGCGATGGCAATGTAGGGTTGAAGCAGTTCTTGAAACCAACAACAACAACCATGCAAAGCTGTCTGTCTACACATTTGACATATCACTCGGAGAAATGATTGATGGGACGAGGAGATGACAAAAATCAGGTTGGCATGGCATGACATGACATGACGTGATATGATTTGGTATGTCTTCCCTCTTTCAATTAAGTACACTCTTCCAAAATAGGAAAAAAAAAGGGACAAAAACGTCCATTCAATCTCTAAGGTGCAATTATTCAATCTCCATTTGATTGGTTATATTTTTTTTTTGAAAAATAATTATTTTTATTTAAATTTTAATTTTTGAGATATTTAATTGATTAAATTTTTCTGATAAATTATTTTCTCACTTTAGTCGCATGAGGTTATTTTTTTATTTTTACTAAAATTTTTTTGTTAAGAAATTAAAAAATAGTTCAAGTCTTCATCATCTCTCTGTTGTTATATGCATCGAAGAGTCAATCTAATGGGACAAAAAAAGCACGAGCAAATATCGCGAGGAGGAGGAGGAGAGCAACCGCCAATCACAATAAAGAAAAGGAGTGTAGTCAGTGACAAAATTTGAGGAGAAGTGACAAAGATAGACACGTTTGATTTGGATAAAATTTGGAAAAAAAGAAAGGGAGATACGGAAGGAGCCAGGGTCAAGAAGATGGGTTTTAGGTGGGGGTGGGAGTCAGACTCGGCACTTTAATTTCACATAAAATAATGGTAATTAAACACTAAAATTTAAAAAAATATAATAATTGTTAAATAAAAAATTAAGTCAATCAAACACTCTTAATTAATAATTTCTATACAAATTATTTCTACACAATTCAATTGCTTAAAACTTATTTTCTTTCCATACTTATAATCAAACGCACCCTAAGATCATTTAACCAAATTCCAAGCACAATTATGTACCATTTATACATGTATCATGTACATGGAAATGGTCCTATGTTATACACTTTCTATTTTTAGGATAGTTTTAATTAGATATTATTATATTAAAGATAATCTTTAATATGCACAAGGTTAATATGTATTGAAGTCGAATTATAGACATCGTTTGGATTTGAGAATTTTCATTTGCGGCTGCGGGAAACACGAGTAAGTTGTGATTGATGATCCGGTTTTCAAATTAAACCAAATTAGACACTTTCAGAGAAAAATTACTTATAGTGTGGACCTATGACTCATGTTGGGTTGAGAGAAGAAATAAGCAAATTTTGGTGACTTGTATACGTTTTTAAGTTCGTTGTCCTTTTAGGTAAATTTTTAACATTGAGTATTTAGTTTTTAATACGTAATATTTAACATTATTAAGTCAATTAAAATTTGACAGAATTTGAGAACCCTTTAAATTTTGGTGATGACTAGTAAAATAGATAATTATGCTTAGGAATTCTTTTTAATTATTATTAAGGTGTCAGGGGCATGGTATATGGGCTCTGCTTGCTATTTCCCAGAGCCCATATGTTAGAATTTCAAACGCATCCACTTAATTATGCTTAAATAACGTCAAAACATGAGATTAACAAAAAAGTAATTTTACTATATTGGTGTCTTAAAAGGCATATATATATATATATTATATATATTTAATAAGAATTGCTAAGGAACACCCCCCCCCCGGGCCTGAGACTTTTTTATATATGGGCCGGGCCCAATTTATATATTACTTGGTCCTATACTATGCATGTAGTTCTTGTATGCTAAATATGATGACAGATGATGGCATAAAACAGGTTGAAAAATCCAAGCATGTGGCCATCTAAAGCCGATGACATCATCTACTATCATTCATAAAGTAGCTCCAAACCAATTCCCCCCTTTTAGGGCAAATAGAGAAGCCCATAAGACGAGAACTCCACCCCCCCCCGGGGGGTAAGAATTCAAACCTCTTTAAGGGAGAAATCAGACATAAATGCGACGTATAATTCAAAAATATAATTAATTGAATCATTAAAAATGTAAATTATTAAAGTATAATAAATATAAATATTATTATCAAAATACTGACAATAAATTTATTTAAATAAAAATATCGTTGTCAAGTCTTAATGTGAATTATTATTTATACACTTTTTTAATGTGAATTATTAATAAGTTATTTCATGTACTTGTAAATTTATTAATACACACTTAAATAATTGTGCGTTTGTGACTACAAATTCTCATCTCAAAACTGCTCCCATGGTTAGATAATTGGTCATGTTGCAAGGATATATAATTAAATAAAGGATAATATTAATTATTGTCTTAAATTTAATAGTTAAATAATAATAAATATATATTTTTTAGATAAACTAAATATATTATATTTTATTTTAATATTTAAATAATTTCATTAACCCATGATAAATACATGGTGTTTTAAACCATTTAGTCAACTGATAAAATTACTTTAATATTAAAAAAATATAATAAATATACATTATCTACAAAAAAAATACATTTATTTATACTTAACCATTGTTTTTAGGACAATAATTAACATTACCCTTAAATAAAAAATTAAGATTTTTAACAAATGAATATAAATTTAAAAGGTTTTGCTACTTAACTATTTTCTTTGGTTTTCAGTATTCAAAAACTCCTAATAATTGGTAAAATATTTTTAAATACGATACATTTATTATCAATCAAAAAAATGTTAAGATGCTAAAAAGAGCAATGTTACTTGCATATTCATGTTGAGTTCATTAATCAATTACCGATACGTCCCTCATTAAATTAAAGTGAAGAGTATATTAGTAATTGTTTAATAGGATATCAATATAGGTGTCAATCTGAACGTGCAAGTAACATTATTCTGTTAAAAATAAGTGTATTAAATAAATCTAAATGAGTTTATTTTACAAAATTCAATTTTAAAAGATAATGTTAATTATTGTCTTTATGGTAATGGCAAGTATAAATAAGTACACCACAAGATATATTATTTTCAGTTTTAAAATAATTTTATTGATTAATAATAAATGTACCGTAATTTACAATATCTTATCAACTAAAAAAATTGTTTGAAATTGAAAATAATGCACCTTATCTAAGAATAAAGTATACTTATTAAATTTAAAAAAATAATTAGCATTATCTAATTTAAAATAATAAACAGTTTTATGTCGTTTGCCTTCACTTTTTAACGTTTAAGGGACTCATTCTAATTTGGAAAAATTACAAAAAGACACCCCTCAGGTTGGGTGAAATTGCATGAAATCTTGAATGTTTGAGAAATAACAATAATTACTCATTGTATTAAAAATACTAAATAACTATTTTACACTTCTTCCTTCTCTTTTTTTCTCACTCCTCTCCTTTGATTAAAAAAATAAAAAACAATTAAAAAATGTCATGTTGATCGCTAAAAACCATTTGAAGAGAGAAAAAAATAAAATAATAATGAATCCAAACTAGATTTAGGTTTATCACGATAAACCCAAGCCAGTCCTAGGTTCATCTAACCTAAATTCATCGTGCAAAGAAAAAGATAATGATTATGAACCCATATGATTTGTTTAGAGAGAAATAAAGAAAGAATAAGAAAAAAAGAAAAATAAATTAATGAGAGATAGAAATAGTGAAACATTTTCATCTCAAACCCAAATCTAAGTTTGAATAAGAGAGAGAATGAAAAAAAAGAAATTAATGAAAAAGAGAGATAATGAAATATTTCATGATAAGCCCAAATTTAGATTTCAAGAAAAAAGAGATAAACCCAAATCAAGAAGAATAAATTAGAGATAAAGTAGAAGTGAAACTTTTCATCTCAAATTTAAATTTGATTTCGAAAAATATAGAGAGAGAGAGAAAAGAAGAAAGAGAAGAAATCAAAGATAAAGAAAGTAAAACACTTTATCTCAAACTTGAATCTGGGTTTGAGATGAATGATGAATCCAAATCTTGGTTGAAGAATAAAAATAAAATCAAAAAGAGAAAAAGAAAATAGATAAATTTACTATTGTGAACAACCCTGCCATTGGTATCATCTTTCCCTTTCGTCGCAGTCTATTGCCATTCACTGTAAATAAAGGGAATGAACAACAAAGGAGGTAGAAAAAAAAAGAGAAACAAAATAAGAAAAAATAAAAATGAGTTTAAATATAAAATATTTTAATTTTTAATGGTAGTTAACTAACGACATGAAAAAAAAAAAAAAGACTATAATATTAAATCTCATGAGTACTTTTTGTATTTTTTTTAAGCACCAAAAATATATTTTACAATTATCCTAAATTTCAGAAGTACTGCATCTGATTTTCTCTTTCAATTTTTTCAGTGCAACAGAGTATTAAACTTCATATTCATTAACGAAGAAGAAGAAGAAGAAGAAGAAGACGAAAGAATACGTACATATATGTAAATAAATAAATGCATTGGAAACACAATATCCGTCGTATTCGAAAACAGATTTTGTGAAAAATAAAATGAAAAATGAATTATTATATATGTAAAAATCATATTAGGAGACAGATAAGAAATATGATTTGCAAAAGCATTAAGATATGATAAGGCTTCGGAAAACGTGAAAAGTGGGTGATTGTAGAACCTGAAAGTGCCCCCAAAAAGGACAAGATTTTCGAGAAGACAAATGCCTCGATTTTCAACATGAGATCGTGTGGTGTTCTCCACCTCCAAGCGTTTCCTCCCCTCTCCAATCATTCATTCCTTCCTTCCTAATGTATATATATATATATGTTGGATATATATATATATATTGCTTTCGGAGGAGGAGATTATGACTCAATTGCTGCTTGGATCCATAGGTAACAATCAATTTATTATTATTATTATTATACATAAATAAATTTTAAAAATATTCAAATATGTTTAGTTGACGTTGAAAAAGCAAAGTCACGTTAACGACTTTACCTTCTCAATTGAGTGGAGTGGAGTGGAGTGATTAAAATATATTGTCCAGAAAGTAATTGCCGTTAACAGGTAATTCCTTCATTCTTTTACTGTTACTGATACGCACCCTTTTTGTCTGTCATAATCATTCGTTCTAATTGGCAATTGCTTTGCTTCCCGGGGAGGGAGATAGAGAGAGAGAGCTCATCTTTGGGACAATTAATTAATTAATTATAACCCAACACCCAGCACCATACCATGGCTGTATTGCTATCCATGTTTAGATTTCAATTAATTAATTGATTAATTCCTTCACCACTTATCATACAATTGATTCCGAACTCAAATAAATTAATAGAGTTTACAGATCTTCTGTTTTCTTTTTAGAAGATCTATAAAGCAAACCAGTGGCACCCACAACTGAACTTGGGGGGGGACATAGTAAGTGATGTTATTTTAGCCATGAGAAAATAATAATAATAAAAAAAATCAATCCTAATAACTGGTAACTATGAATAGTAGATATTATTTTCATGATTTTATATAAAGATATATATATATATATATATTTTAGTGAAATGTGAAGTGAATCAAAATTGAAGTGGTGATGGAGGTTGCCCCAGCAAACAGCTTCTGGTTGAAGCCAAACTACTCATTTATGGTTGCTTCCAATAATTGCATCTGTCCATTTCATTTCACATTTCACATCAACACAACAACAAACAAATGACAATTGAATTGCCTTGGTGGGTTTCCCATTTTCCTTTACATTATCATTTTTATTACGAGAACAATGTGGACTAATACTCTTTTTTGCCTCATATTTGACATGATCGTCCTTACGTTGTTCTTATCGTTCGTATATTTGATTTTTGTAAAGAAGATAAATTATAAGATAAAACTTTATCTCACCGCATAAGATAAAAAATCGAATCCACAACTTATTAATGTAAATTATAACTTATCGTAACCTAACTACTTGATTTATACCTTAAAATTTTTTATATACTTACCAAATGTGAATCAACAAGGAGAGAGATTGCAGATTTTTGTCTTTTAAATAACATGTTATTTTCTTTCTTTAAATGATTTTTTTTTAAGACAAGATTGTATAGTTATCATATGCATCTTTTATTAAAGTAAATGATATTTTATATAAGACAAAATTAATCTTTATACTTGCCTATAAAAAGTTTCTATACACCTAACTCACTCTCAATTAAAAACTCATTTTAAAGAGATAATTTCATATTAAAAGTAAACCAATGAATATATATTATAATTATTGTAGACTAGGGTATAAGTAGGGACCTTATTCCTATCATCTTAATTACTTGTATTCAATTGATATTAATTTCAAGTACCTTATTCATACCCTCCTATAGATATTTTTTGATATCTAAACCTTTTTGTATGATAGAGTTTTAAAAACTTAATATCCACAAGAGTAAGGTTACTATTGTCATCCTCAATAATTAAATTCTAATTGCATCAAATTCATTAATACTTAAATATAAAGAAAATAATAATCAAAATATTTTTTAATTACAAAATATGTCACTCATTGTTGTACCACTCCTTGTGGGGGGAGGGGGGAGATTTCCTCCGTTGGTTATCTCTTCATGGATAAGTCATTTTTCTTAAATAGGCCACTCTTTATGGGTAAGCCATTCTCTCCGGAAAAGTTTTTCTTCTTGGATAGGCCATCATTCTTAGGTAAGTATTTTTTTCTCAGGGCACGGCCATTCTTTTCAGGCACGACTTTTCTTCTTAGGATTTGTGACACTTGGCCCTTCGAGTTCCCGAGGATGTGAGACATGTGGCCCTCCGAAGTCTTGAGGAAGTGGGACACAAGTCCCTCCGAGATTCTTGGGAATCACACTTATAAATACCTAGCTACAAAATAGAAAAAAAATGGAGGACTTCCACTTTCAATAACATCTACGCTTATTTACTGCATATCATCGACAATTGTTTTTGTTCGATACTAATTTAAGCATCAGAAGGTCATTGTGGGCAAGAAATTTCATAAGCCTTTTAACCATTGTTCGTGATCACAACTTACTAGGAGGAAGCCAACATTTTCCCAAAACACAAAGCCTTCTTGGAACACTCAACGTCCTTCCCGAAAGTAGCTGGGCACCTTTTTTCCGAGTTCCTTCCAGTCGGGTCTCATGTCTTCCTCTTAGAAGCTAACTAGCTGGAGAGCTTATCCTTCATGGGTAGTACATTTTTCTCGAACAATTTACTTTTCTCGGGGTGTGTATTCTTCTTGGATAGGCCATCATTCTTAGGTAAGTATTTTTTTCTCGGGGCACAACCATTCTTTTCGGGCATGACTTTTCTTCTTAGGATTCATGACACGTGGCACTCCGAGTTCCCAAGGATGTGAGACACGTGGCCCTTCAAAGTCTTGAGGAAGTGGGACACATGTCCTTCCGAGATTCTCGAGAATCACACTTATAAATACCTAGCTACAAGATAGAAAAAAAGTGGAGGACTTCTACTTTCAATAACATCTACGCTCATTTACTGTATATCATCGACAATTATTTTTGTTCGATACTAACTTAAGCATCGGAAGTTCATCGTGGGCGAGAAATTTCACAAGCCTTCTAATCATTGTTCGTGATCACAACTTACTAGGAGGAAGCCAACATTTTCCCAAAACATGAAGCCTCATTCTTGGAACACTCAACGTCCTTCCCGAAAGTAGTTGGGCACCTTTCCTCCGAGTTCCTTCCAGTCGGGCCTCATGTCTTCCTCTTAGAAGCCAGCTAGCTGGAGAGCTCATCCTTCCTGGGTAGTACATTTTTCTTGAACAATTTACTCTTCTCGGGGTGTGTATTCTTCTTGGATAGGCCATCATTCTTAGGTAAGTATTTTTTTCTCGGGGCACGACCATTCTTTTCGAGCACGACTTTTCTTCTTAGGATTTGTGACACGTGGCCCTCCAAAGTCTTGACAAAGTGAGACACATGTCCTTTCGAGATTCTCAGGAATCACACTTATAAATACCTAGCTACAAGATAGAAAAAAAATGGAGGACTTCTACTTTCAATAACATCTACGCTCATTTACTATATATCATCGACAATTGTTTTTGTTCGATACGAACTTAAGCATCAGAAGGTCATCGTGAGCGATAAATTTCACAAGCCTTTTAACTATTGTTCGTGATCACAACTTACTAGGAGGAAGCTAACATTTTCCCAAAACATGAAGCCTCATTCTTGGAACACTCAGTGTCCTTCTCGAAAGTAGCTAGGCACCTTTCCTCCGAGTTCCTTCCAGTCAGGCCTCATGTCTTTCTCACAGAAGCCAACTAGCTGGAGAGCTCAGCCTTCCTGGGTAGTACATTTTTCTCAAACAATTTACTCTTCTTGGGGTGTGTATTCTTTTTTGAATCCCATTTTTCCTCTCGAAAGTCGCCTTCACGGAACTTTCTTTTTCCACCCGGAAGCCACCTTCCCAAAGCATTATCTTTCCTCCCATAAGCTTCCTTCTTGGAGTTCGACCTTTCGAAGCCGACTATCCTTTTTTCTTGGCAAGCACTCTTGCCCGAAGCTGAACAAACACTAAGCAATTATTCTTGCACTATTATAAATTTTAATTGTTATATTTTTGACAAGTATTATTCCTATAACATATTTATAAAAGAAAAATAACAAAGACATTAATTTTAAATTAAAAAACATAAAAGTTATTAACTCAAGCTGTCACAATTGTGTGTGTATATAGATGTATATATTATTCTTGAATGCACATTTTAGTCCCAAAAATATTTTTATGAATTAGATCGAGTCGTTCTACAGGGCCCGATGGGCCTACCGAGCAACTCACAGAAGGGGGCAAAAAAGACAATTTTGTCCCGCCTACTTTGCAAATTTAAAGGCGGGCCACTGTTCTCATTTTCTGGTGCGTCTCCATTGCCATGGTCGTCGCCTTGCCTCGCTGTCGCGCCTCACTACCATTACCTCTTTGCCATAGTCGCTCGCCTCGCCCTCACCGACAGTTGATGGCAAGGGAGACGCATTAGAACAAAAGAAAATTCATGAATAGGAAGAGAGAAAACAAGGTATAGCCTCTCGTAAACCCGTCGAGCTTTCTAATATTTTCTGAATTACATTAGATGTACCCACGCAGTTGGAATTAATGATGCAATCTCCACTTGGCATGATTAGACTCACCACCGATCCTCTGATTCTACAGTAGTTTATGTATGGTGGAGACCCAAACCATTCCAAAAAAGCTATTACGTCAGTGGATATTTTGTACGATAAGCTAGTGTCATCCAACACATCCTATCCTTTTGACTACGCATACCCAATTTCATGGCTATTAAAACTTCCCATTTTGCTGTGGGCAAGATATTTTATATATATATATATATATATGAGAGAGAGAGAGATCAACGTTGGTGATAACAAGCAATGATTGAGTCAAAGGATTCATTCAAACGTTTCCTTTTTAATTTAATTAACTATGGTTAACTGTCAAAGTAATTAAGGATTCAGAGGTCAAGTTGACTTGACTTGGTGGAATAACTCGTCAAAACTAAGCCAGATTGGATTAGGTTTTTAAGGAAAATAAAATTTGGGTATGTATATAAACAGTGCCGAACCTGAGTTTTTTTGGGCTTGAGGTGAAATATAAAAATGAGCTCCTGAAATATAACCGCTGAAAGTTGAAGCAGATCTGAAATTAGATCTTCTAAGAAACAAATTTAAAAGACTGAATCTAATGAGCCAATCGACAATCGAGATGCAGCGAGCCACCAGCGATAGCGAGCGAAAGAGCAAGAGGCAACGAGTCATCGGCCACAACCCACAAGGGCGAGTGATCGAGCAGAGCAACGAGAGACTATGCTTGCTCGACGAGCAACAAAGCGAGCGATCGGCCACGAAGGTGAGGCAGTGAGGTCGAGCAACCACCGATCGAGCAGCGAGAGAGGAGAGAAAGAGTGCGAGAGCGAGAAAGTGAGGGTGAGGGCGACCGACGACGGAACAATAGCTAGAGGCTAGAGCGAGGGCGAGGCGTGACGGAACGAGAGAGGTAGGGCTAGGGTAGCGAGTGAAAAAAAAAAAGGGAGAAGGGTCGCAAATTTTGTAGACGAGAAGAGGGTGGGCGACTGGGCTAGGCAATGTGCCCTTACAAATAGGGATGTTTTCAATTTATGGGCCCTTAACTAGTGAAATTTTCGTGAACCCTGAGACAGCTACCTCGTGAAAGGTTTGGCCATGTATATAAGAGAAATCTACTATAGGTAAAGAGTAGAAAATTTTAATGGGGCGTTAAAATTTGGTTGCCAGCATGGATTTTGAGTGGTCACGCCTCCTTAATTTTGGAGAGGATATATATGTGTATATAATTGAATGGTTACAGAAAGTGAAAAAATGTACAAGGAGATTGTTTTCCTGCCTTTCTTCTATGATAGTTTTGAGGTTCATAGAAGGGTTACTATAACAAGAAGAATAATTTAATTCATTAATTAAGCTATATTTATATATATATATATGTACATCTGTTGCATGCATGAAATTAACTTCCCTCCATCCATGCAAATATGTGGTGAGCCCTGGAATGAGCTAAAACAATTGGAAATCCAATCATTAATGTGCTCGTCTTTTTGTCAACACTGCATGTTAGGTGTCTCCTTGCACATTGGACATGAATTTGGACCAGATGGGGACACTGTTTGTTGATTTAATTTGGATGAATATATACATATATATATATATATATATAATAGCTGGTTAGTCAAATCATGAACATATATGTACAGCTTCATCTGTGTGGTTGTAGTAGCAAGCCATATTTAATTTGGGAGTGACCGATGCATAACCGATTGATAATTCTTTTGTGTATTAACCTATCTACTTGAATATGTATTTTAGCTAGTTTTGTCTTCAAAAACGTTTCGGTAAAAAAAAATAATAATAAAATAAAATGACCTCACTTGTATTGTTATAAAATTATATTCCTCTCCAATAAGAAATTAAGCACCTGTTCAAAGAGTCTGAAATATATATATATATATATATATAGTACACAAGAAGCAATTATGAATAGTAAGACACACTCAAGTTAAAAAGGATGTACCCCAGAAAACTCACAAAATATTTGCCCTTTTGAGTTTGTTTTGTAACCAATTAAAAGTGATGGAATAATAATAACATATTATCCTATCCAGTACATCAATAGTATAATCATTAATGAAGACCAAGAAATATTTATTATTTGTTTACTCCTACTTAAAGAAAGTTTTTAAGTGACTTCCTCAAGAGCAGCTAGCTTGTTGGAGCACCAATTTTCAAACAAAGTAATAAAAGCAAAAGGATGATGAAATATACATAGCTCCAATTCAAACATTTTGCTCCCGTGTTGGCTCCAAGAATATCAACATTAAATTAGTATCGATCTGGAACTAGCTAATTAACATGCAGCTCCACGCACCCTTGTAAATTACACTGCGACCCTTATCTATGTCTATATTAATATATATATATATATATATATATAGTTCTAAAGCAGCTCCATGTTCAGATCCAATATTTATAACTCTCATTAGTCATTCCTTAGAAACAGAAGATGGAGGCTGGTGCAGTTGCTGATACAATGCCGCCATTCTGCTGTATGCATCCATCGTCATAGGCTACAACAAATTAAACCATATATATACAGAATCAGCCTTGTTTATGCCATATATAAACACTAAATATATATTTAGGTGTCGAATCCGAAAATTAATCAGATTTTGACCTGTTGGCATGCAAGGAAAGTGGTCATGGGGTCCGGAATGACTGTGGCTGCCGGAGTGGACAATCGGTCGCCGGAGCCGTCCCATGGAGCCAGGGGCATGAAGGCGGTGGGGTGAAGGACGGGGTGCATTCCGGTGAGGTTGGGGCGGCTCATGCTGTTTATATCCATGACGCTCATTCCGATTCCCATACCCATTCCCATTCCCATTCCCATCGGGGCCATCATCGACAACTGCAGCTGTTGCTGTAGGGTCATCGGCATCATGATCGACGACATGTTCATTCTGCTCATCATCTGAACTTGAGCTTGCAGTTGCTTTAGATACTCTATCACCTCGTCCAGCATTGAAGCTTTATCAGTCTGAAATTAATATATTCACATCTTTACTCCAAAAACAGTAATTTTTTTATATCCAATAATTGAAGCACCTTGATATTTGGTCCAAATTTTTAGACCTTACTATCAATTTCATAATTAAAATGACAAAAAAAAAAAAAACATGATTGAAGACTGATGAATGCAAATTGAGAATGAGGCCAATTGTAATAACAATGATTGAGGATTGACAAGAACAAGGGTTTGGGTGGAGGGCCTACCATTGGAGGGGGCATTAATGAAGTTGCAGGGGATTTGTATCCACCCCAAATAGGTCCATAGTCAAGTAGTCCCAAAGGGGAGAAGTTTGTGGAGTAGCATCATTGGATGATTCCCCAAATGGGGACTCGCATGCCCACTCCACTTGTACCCATTAAAGCTTCTTTGGACCACTTTGTTATTCTCTGTCACCCTCTGTTTTGCCTCTCCCTATTTGGCCTTTAACCGCAAACCCACTCTTACCTTAGATTTACCCATCATTGGATGTTTTACCCATCCATAATAGACATGTAGATATACTCCTACCGCAGTGTCAAAAAGGGAGTATACCACCCAAATAACTAATAGACTTGACTTTAAGTTTTTGTCTGAAAGACATCACTTACAAAGCTACCACCTCAAAGGTAGTACATATACATTCACCATCCAATTATATATATATATATATATGTACACATTTGATAATGTGGCATTGAGTCAAAACTCTTAATATGCTGACTCATGTGTATGGAAACTTTATTCTGTTCATATTGAAAATGGAAACTTTCAAACTTAAGCGGAAAAAAATGGAAACTTTAAAGCATGAATATTCTGTTAAATCTGATACAATAGGATGTATGCTAACTTTTAAACTAGATAAAAATTATGTAACTTTTTAACACTTAAAGTTCATGTGGGAAAAAAAAAAGGGTAAAATTAACGAACGTTAAGTGCAAATCAAGAGATTTAGGCAATAATTATATGTAAAGATAAATCTATGGGCCCCCGAGTATCGAATAGGAGAGGACAAGCTATGACAATGGGGACGACAAGATTGTGAGGTGCCTTTCCGTGAGTATCAAATTAACGTTACAAGATTGACAAGATTAAGAAAATATTTCCATCTTGAATATTAGCAGAAATATTAAGATATATGAAAATAATTGGGGAACAGAGCTTCACACCTTACTGGAATTAGGCACCAGTTTCTGCAATGTCTTCATCCTTTGGTTGATCTTATCTCTTCTTTTCTGAACAAACATAAATAAAATTAATTCCCACATAAGCTAAAATTGACAACACAACTTATATGAGGAGTTAAATAAAAAAGAAAAAAAAAGGTTTTAGGTTGATAAAATTTTGGAAACTTCCATATCGAGTGATGTTCCAATATCTTATGTAATAAAGAATCGTATATAATTATTAGTACATATGTATCAATATATGTTGGCAAGATGTTCTAAGATTGTAAGTCATGAAAATTGTTTTCCGACTTTGAATAAAGGACGGCGGTTACATATGTAGAATTGATGGAATGGAGAAAAGAAGAAAAGGTTGAAAGAGAGGAGGAGGAGGAGGAGGATATATACACGTTCGGACTGATTGTGAATAGCAGCTGCCCGACTCCGTTTGGTTGAGACTGAAGATTTTCCATTTGCTTTCTTATTCTCTTCTTCTCCTCCGGTGTCTGTCTGCTTTCAGATTTAAAAAAAAAAAAAACATTTCTTAGAAAATGAAGATGAAGATTTCGTTAAAAAAAGAAGAAATTTCTGAGCAAATAGGAACAAATAAGTTGCCTGGGGTCGGCTGTGACAAACGGAGTCGTGGTCGTCGCCGGTGGTGGTGGTCTTGGTGCCCTGCTTGCCGGAGCTGGTGTTCTCCGGCGACCCCATGGAAGTAGACGTGAAGACGCACGGACCCAACTCCCTCTCGCAAGTGTCCAGCGTCATCTGCCGGCTGTAGGTGGCGCTGCCACTGACGCTGTTGTCCCTGCTGCTCCACTCCGGCGCCGCAGCCCCAACCGGCACATTCGCCGGCCTGGCACCCTTCACCGCCTCCCCGGTGTTGTTCTCCAGTGTGTTGTTGGTGGTGGTGGCCCCGCTGCACGACCCCACGCGCGTGGAGCACCCCACCCAGCACGTGCCTATCCCCTCCAGCACGTGCCCTGATGCCGCCGGTTCCTGCGTCCCGTTCGAGCACGGCACCAGCGCGTCCATCGTCATGGTTGCCGACGCCGCCGCAGCCTGCCTGTCGTCGAACCACGGCACCAGCTCCTCGCAGGCGGCGGGCTTCCCCTTGGGGAAGAAAGTGGCTTGGTTTACTATAGACTCCAAGGTCCCACCGGCGCGTGGCTTGTCCCAAGTGTATTTCGCCGGCAAAGAATTGGCCGGCAGCTGCTTGGACGCCGCTCGCGGCGGGCCTAGCCCGTGCATGGCCAGCTGCCCATTTTCCCAGGTCAGCTCCGCCACCTCGTAGTCCAACCTGCACCACCACATGCTGCCGCCATAAATAAACTCACACACACACATATATAATCGTGGCGATGTATAAAAGAGAATATATATATAAAGAGGGAGAGAGAGAGAGGGGTGAGAATTAAATTACATGGGAGCGTCGGCGGGAAGGGAAGAAGAAGAGTTTGTAGAGTGGTGGCGAAGAGAGAGGCGAGGAAGAGGGGCGGGATCATCGTCGAGTTCCCAGCTGGGAACACACTGGCTCATGGTGGCGAGCAGGGACTAATAAATGACGATCGATAATCAGTAGGATTCTTTCTGGTGCTCGGTTTACACTAGAGAGAGAGAGAGAGAGAGAGAGGTTTTAATTTAAGGGTGAAGTTGAAGATAGTACTATTCTTACTTTCATCTTTTTTGATAATGGGGAAGCAACATTAATGGAGGAGAGGATATTGGAGAGCAACATTGAGATCGATAGAAGAATTAGCTAGCTAGGATACATTGGAGATAAGAACAATTCTCTTCTCTATGAGAGAGAGAGAGAGAGAGAGAGAGAGAGAGAGAGAGAGGCGATGGCCCCAGCGCCTGAAAGAGAAGAAATTGGAGGAGAATCTGTAAAAGAAGATATTGTGGGGAGAGGGAACTTTCCAGTTTCAACTTTCAACTTGCCTCACACTTTCCATTGGCCTCTCTGTACGGCGGTGTTTCAAAGCACCACAGAATTTATATTTATATATGGTTATTTACTCATATTTATCATAATAAACAAATCTTTTTTCACACATAATTTACTAAAAAAAATATTATTATTTTTTTTTATGTTTTTGAATTTAGAATTAACAATTTAATTTTTATACATGGATCCATCCAACTTAATTTATATTTTGTCTTAATTCTTGATTCACCTACCTTTAATTTCACCACCCTTAATCCATGCATATATATGGCAAAACAATTAATCTTATCTTTTGGTTGTGGAAGAAATTTTAAATATATAATTAACCTCATGAAAATATTATATCATCTTAATTATAAAATTAATATTTATTCTAACTCTATAATATATTCTTAATTAGTTTATATCTTTTTTTTATTATTATTGGTAACACTAGTTTACATACTAATTTCATAATTTTAGAAATTAGTACATTTTTAATTGTTTTACTTCTTAATTAATTGATATTTGAGATATATTAATTCATGATTTCCCCAACTTTTCGATAAAAATATATTATTAGACTAATGTAGTATCCATATTAAAAAAATAAATATAATTAACAACTTTTATTTCAAATGAATAATACACTTTAGAAAAACGGAATCAACTTTTAACAAATAAAGATATGCTAACATAATTTTTTCTTTATTCTAAAATTAATTCGTATTACAACAATATGTATATGTTTATTTTTACAAATACAAGCTATACTTTTTAATACATATTTTTATTAATGAATATTTCATATAGAGACTTTAAATATAACACCTTAAGCATTTATCTTATTATAATTTATATATATCAACAGGATTTAAACTCATGTGAAAATTTTTTACTATTTGTGTCGACTAACACAAAATTTATTATTCCAACATAGCCGAATTGAGAGAAAGACATGAATTTATTGAAAAAGAGTTAGGACCCACACATTCACTATCTATAAATTCGCGTCGCAGACAATATAATAACTCTGTTAAGTACATATCACTACACTAAATTAATTATTATTTAGATTTTGTATCTAAAATGTATATAAAAACTAAACTACAATTATTAATTATTATTTAATTGCATTTTATTTGGAATTTTTCACATGATGAAAGCTACCAACGGTAAAAAATGAAGGGGAGTGTGCGTGGGAAGGGAGGGCAAGCGGAGACCACGAGTGGGAGGGCAAGCGGAGACCACGAGTGGGTGAACAGGGAATAGACTTCTCACCACGCGCTCTGTCCATATGAATGAAACCAATATACTCTCAGCCACCCACTTCCTCTGTCCACATTTGTAGGTCCTTTTTAATTGCTTATTGCTGAAAAATATAATTATTAAAATGTTTTTATTTTTTTGAAGAAATAAATAAAGTAAAGAAATAGGAATAATGACGTGAATATTACATGCGTTAATCTTACTTGATGAACTTAAAATTATACACCTTAATAAAATAAAATATCACATCTTAATATTATAGTGTTGAGTCAGTCACTTAAATTGTTTATCTCCAAGTATCTTTTATTTCTACAAACCTATATATATCTCATTGTTATTATAGAATTTTTAATGATATGTCATGGGAAAAAATTTACTAAAAGGTAAAAAGCCCAAATATAACCCGTACCAAATAGTCATTTAGAGACTGTAAGAGGTCCGAAAAAGACTCCAATCTCCAAAAGATTGTAAAAAGTCACAGATAGATTATTCTCCCAGAAATTATAAGAGATCCTAATTAAACTTAGTCTTCCAAAAACTAACATACAAACCCCCTTGAAAAAAAATCTCAAATATGATAACTCTAACATTCGAAAATCCCTTCGAGAATTTCGTAAAGGATATGCATGGTCAACAAAAATCTTAATCTACTTGATCTCAAAATATCAAGAATGTCTATCAAACCTCCACACTCCTTTATAAATAGATGAACTCTCATTAAATATATATATATATTATTAATACTAATTCAACAGTTTTGCAACTTCTTTAAGTATCGAAATATTCACGCAAGGACTAGCCTGTGCCTTCTGTGTTAGCGTTAGTGTCATAATACTAGATTTAGATCACATCTAGTATGTGTAATAAGGGATTAATGATGTATTCTTGCAAATTAATAAATAGTTATAGCTTTATTCATAACTCTTCTCTCAAATATGAACAAGTCCTTAGATTTCCTACTAATAATTTTATTCATAAATTGTTAAGAATACATGACAAAGATGTTTAGTTTGTGATTTCTTAAACTAATTCTCAATCCTCGGATTTTTCAAAAGAGAAATATGATTAATCAATTGTGGATTAACACATGAGTTACTACCATTGATTAGTACACTATAAGAATTTAAGCTTCTTGTGATAAATTAATTTGTCACAATAATTGTAGAAATTGTCACAACATACTTATTGTGACGAAATTAGTTTGTCACATATTAGTCACAACGAGTCATATTGCATGAGATGTAGATAGTAGACATGCGGGTAAATGTTAATTGAATGTCTATTGAATGTGGCGCATGTAATAGATCACATGACAGAGAGAATTATTGATATGTTACTGGTTTTTGATTACGTAACCGATCCTCATACTAGAGACAATACAGTTGTCTTGTATGATGGTGTCGTAGAACGGAACTATCCAAAGTAAGAAGTTGGAATGCTATATGTGTGGTCTTTGTGTAGTAGTGTGTGAAGACAGGTGATTGCCAATGGGATCATTGAGCTTAGGCGTGAGACGAACATTTTATGCGATCGTAGTTCGGTTTGTGATTGTCTAAACCCCTGGCAAATGTGCGCATGATGGAAAATGAGTTTTCAATGTCGAAAGGAGTTTCGATGTGTCATTTTGATCACACAACACTAGATCTTGGCATAACTATCGAGTCTTGTGAGTTTAATCAGTCCATGACTCTCACTCGGTTAGAATGTTAGTCAATAAAAGGATTATAATACATGGTAATCAAAAGATTAAATAGGTTTACAAAAAGTATTGATTTCATTGCCATTAGAATTGTCCTGAATTTATGATAATGGACACTTAAGATCTCTCAAGGTGCTTTGGCGAGATGGAGAGATCCTCATAGTAGATCAAAGTGTTCAATTGGCGTCACAGATACTTCTTTCTTATTTGTTATTGAGATGGTCAATGTGATTAGTTGATCTCTCACTTCCTGGATTTTAGATTCTAGTGCTATATCTCACACATATATATTTGCATGCAAGATCTTGAGACGAGTAGGCCACTTCAGAAGTGGGAAGTTGTTCTTAAAGTGGGAAATGGTGCAACCTTTGATCTATTAGCTATAGGGACATCTTCTTCCTAGAGATTGTAGCACATAGAGATACGCAGTTGCAGAAGATCGCGTCATTGAAAAATGTCGCAAACCCACTGATCAAAGCACTGACACAAGCATAACTAGATCGTCACATTGAGAATATGGGTATTAGATACCAGGTGATGATGCAATAGTATTTTATAAATTAGTATTAGTGCAAGTGTGAGATTGTTAGTATTAATGCCCTAATGATATATTTAGATGAAATCTAGTATGTGTAATAAAGGACTAATGATGTATTTTGGCAAATTAATAAATGGTCACATATTCATTCAAACTCTCATTTTATATGTAAATGAGTCTTTAGATATCTTGATAAATATATTATTCTTAAGTTGTTAAGAATATATAACAAAGATCTTTAGTTTGAGATTTCTTAAAGTGATTCTCGGTTCTCAGAAGATGAATATTATTAATCGATTACGGACTGACACATGGACTACTACCATTGATTAATATGAGATGTTAATAATAATGGATGGTGAATCACATGTTATATTGTATGAGATGTAGATAGTAGACATGTGGGTAGACGTTTATTGAATGCGATGCTTTCAATAGATCACATGGTTAAGAGAATTAATAATCTTTTATTAGTTTTCAATAGTGTAACTGATTCTCAGACAAGAGATAATATGGTTGTCTTGTATGTTGGTGTCAAAGATTTATCTTTGAACGGAACCATTCGAAATGAAAGGTAGGAATTCTCTCTGTGTTGTCTTTATGCAGTAGTGTATGGATACATGTGATTATTGATGTGATCCATTGACCTTAGGCGAATATCTTATGCGATTTCAATTGGTTTGCGATTATCTAAACCCCAAGCCAGAGTTTCCAATGTTGGAAGGAATTCTAATGTGTCATTTCGATCATACCACATTAGATCTTGGCATAACTACCGAGTCCTATGAGTTTAATTAGTTAATGACTTCCACTCAATCGGGATGTTAGTTAATAGAAGGATTATAGTACATAGTAATCGAAATAAAAAATAGGTTTATAAGAAATATCGACTTCATTGCCATTAGGATCGTCATGAATCTATGGTAGAGGACATTCAAGATCTTTTAGGGTGCATTGGGAAAATGAAGATTCTCATAGTAAATCAGAGTGTTCAATCGGAGTCAAAGAGTTTAACTTGAGCTCATTGCTACATGATCGTAAATCTAGAAAGTCACACGTATAGTAGGCAACACACTGGATTAGTGATCCATCGCTATTAGTGTATTCTTTATCATTAAGGAATTAATGATAATAGATGTTGTTAAGAGTTAATAAAAGGATCAACGAACTGTTAAGAGTTGATAGTTGGATACTATTAAGAGTTAATGGGAATCGTTAAGAGTTAACATGTATGCCGTTAAGAGTTGACGGGAGGTTTTGATTCTATTAAAAGCTAGTGGAAAATCTATTAAGAGTTAATAACGAGCATTGATGTAGTAAATTGAAAGTTGCAATGGAAGGCACAAAGGAGTCGATTGTTGCTTTTGGGTGGTCAATTTTGCTCAAGTGGGCCAAAAACGGTCGACTAGTTCCTGTAACGGTCGACAACCTTGTGAGTGGGATTTCACTCATGTGTTTTCTTATTTTGTCACTTTCGGTAATAGAGCATTTAATGCTCTGTTGCTACTTTAAATATGTTGTTTTGTAGAGTATTAAATGAGAAGAGATAAGCGAACGATTAAAAAAGAAGAGAAAATAGATAATTGCTCTCTCATGCAAGTAATTGACCACTTATTCTAATGGGTCTATGCGAACTTCTCAGGGGGGTCACCCATCCCTGGATTATCCCAGGTCAAGCACGTTTAACTCGGGAATTCTTCGCCAACATTAAGCCCAAAAGGTATCCAACTGGTGTTATTTTCTTTCTTACACTATCCTTGATATATACTAATCTCTCTAGGCTCTCGGGATATTACATTCTCCCCCCCCTTAAGCACATGACGTCCTCGTCATGTGACTTTACAACTGGTCCCAGATCTCTCCCGTCCAGTGTCCCTGGTCTAGTACCCCCAGCCTTGGGCTAGTACATGGTCCCCAGTCCAGTACCCCAGCCTTTGGCTAGTATACGGTCCCAACACACGGCCCGGGTCGATTCTGATACCACCTGTAACATTCCGTTCGAGCGATAGGAAAGATCGGAATAACTTATTCTGATGGGCCTACGCGAACTTCTCAGGGGGGTCACCCATCCCTGGATTACCCCAAGTCAAGCACGCTTAACTTGGGAGTTCTTCGCCAACATTCAGCCCAAAAGGTATTCAGTTTGTGTTATTTCCTTTCTTAAACTATCCTCGATATATACTAATCTCTCTGGACTCTCGGGATATTACATAAGCAAACGATTAAAAAAGAAGAGAAAATAGATAATTGCTCTCTCATGCAAGCAATTGACCACTTATTCTTCTCATTTCTCACATGGTACTTCTTCTTGTTCTTTTTGCTCCAAAAGCCATCCATCATCTTCTCCCTGCTTTCTTGTTCTTCATGTTGATCCTTGGTCATGAGACGACCGCTTGCATCTGAAAGAACAACCCCACAACCTTGGTTTACCTTCGTTAAGATAGACTAGCACAAGTCCATAAAGGGTTTTGATACAACTTAAGAATAGACTGATTTGGTGCCTTGCATTTGTTAAGGAGGACTGGTCATCCGAATAAGCAGGTTTCGAGAGCTGTTCGAGACAGTTCGTGGGAGCTTTATGGGTGGCCGAAAGCTACAATCCAAATGTGCATCAAACAGCGGGCAATTTCTTCATCCATTGAGGTATACAATACCTAACCCCCTAGGGTTGGATGTTTTTTATATGCATATGGTTGTTATATATTGAGTTTTGCAAAGATTTTTCTTTATGCTTTTGCTGCTTATATGTTGTGTTTTTTAAAATATTTTGAAAACTCATCTCGTCTCTTGCATGATTCATTAATTGTTGGCGTATTCTTTCACTCTGATCATTGTATTCTCTCTTGCAGGATTTGGAAAGACTTGATTAAAGAATTTTCTATTACTAATCTATTATTGTGTCACAACGACAATATATAATGATGTAATTAATAATTCACATTTTTTGTTTAAATTGTTCTTAAATTTATAATAATCTCAATGACATTAATGCACATTTTTTTTATTCCACTTATGTGCTTTGTCAGTGTGTGATAAACTCAATCACACATGTTAGAACTATTTTAAATCACATATGTAAATCATTTTATGTTTAATTTTAATTTTGTGTTATGACTACACATGGAGAGTGACCCCGTCCAAATTAAACTAATATTTTATACAAACATATATTTATTTAGGCCAATATTATAATCCATATAAAAAATATAATCTTATATTCATCAAATGAAGAGAAACTTGTTTGATATTAATTAAAAAGCAAAAACAAATTAAATTTAAGATGTTTATAAATAAAACTCATTAAATTTGAAAATTTGAGTTAGTTGAGTGAAGAGCTAAATGAAGGGCAGAGAGCTAAATGAAGGGTAGGGGTCTGGCTGGAGTGGACTTCCTGGTCACTTTGATATGATGCTGTTCGAGAAAGGAAAATGCTGACTAAGATGCAGTTGTTTTGACATTGACATCTGTGTTTGGATGTGCTCAGAATGTTTTTTTTTAATGTTAATTTTACGTGGAACAAATGAGGGCAAAAGAAAATTAATTAAAAAAAAAAATCACTGGCATTTTCCTTGCGAAGAAAACCCAGACAAAAACAGATATTGGGCCTCACCTTGGCCTGTTAGTCCAAATTTTAAGTACATGGGGCCTGGCCCAATTCACAAAGTTGGGCTAAACCACCCATCGCGTTTGCAATGGCCGGGATTTCTATAAATAATTTTTTGGGTTGATTTTTTTTTTTCATGACTTTTAAGTGTCCAGACTTTGTTTTTGGGTTAATTTTTGTTAACCTTCAAAGCGTCAAAATAATATCATCCATGCTTTTATTTATTGAACTACACCCCCAAGTTTAGGCCACGTTTTCTTTATTATTTTATATTATTTTTAATTTTTTAAAATAATAAAAACGTATTTATTTATTTATTTATTTATTTTCAAAAATATATTTTTTAAAACACAAAAAAAATTGTACATAAAATTAAAAACAAAAAAAAAAAATCTAATTTTGACTGTTTTTATCACAAATATGTTCAAAAATTTTAAAACACAAAAAACATTATAGACAAGTTTTCAACGATTTCAAAACAGACACTCAAAATATAAAATTGAAAATGAATTTAAAACTCAAAATTAAAAATTAAAACACCGAGATAATAGTGTTTGGATTTTAATATGCCATTTCATATCACAAGTTTAGAATTTATACTTTCTTTTGTTTCATTAATGAAGATATGCTCATGTGTAAGTAACATACATTCAGATTTCATAGTGGAGAAGTCAGGCATAATGTTAGATGACTTTCACATGGAGACTTGGTTGATTGAGATACTTTCAAGAGTTGTGCAATAATCTATTTGACAAATATTGCATCGGTTATACTAAGATATTAAACATATTTAGTATTATTTTATTCAAATATTTAGAGTTGTGTAATAATCAACTTTGGTGGGTAAAAATGCGTTGTTTAAATTAAATTATTATTATTGACAACATGTTTATCTATTTTTAACCAAACTAAAACTATAGATTAATAGTTTTGAAAATTTTAACTATAACAGTTAATTAATTGCAGCTATGATAAAAATTTAAAAAGTAAAATCTATCGCATAATACTTAGAAATGTATTCTAAAATATTATTATCTTATAATTAAAAAAAAGTGAAAACAAAACTCAATTAAAAAATAAATTTGACAATTCTTAATAGGTCGAGTAATCGAGAAAGCGATATATCGGTGGGTCATGAGTTTCATTCTCATTCTATATAGTGAGATAAAATTTTATATTTATAATTTATTTTTTTTAAGGTAATCGAGAATATGAATATAAAAATATGTAAAATCGATCATTTTAATAAATTAAAAAAAGAATGAGACTGTTGTCTCATAATATGATTACCAAACCATATTGCAGAATGCCTTTTTAGTTTTTAGCATTTGGACTATCAGATCAGATATGACAAAATCACACGAAAAATGATGAAACAATCCATTTATAAGCCGCCCTTTTCTACCTCTGTACCTGCTTCAACAATCATTCAAACTGAGATGGAGTGCATATCATCTGCCACAAACCCCACCGCCTTCATGTGCATCTGCCATTCAAAAGACTCCACGTCATCAGAATTTGATTTCATTCCAAGGGAGGTGAAGGGGAGGGCGAGGGACCATGCAAGGACGTACGCACTGGATCATTCTCCCTAAGGATAACAACAAGAAGCCGCTGCGCCCCACAAATCTCATCCGTTGAAATTCCAGGGAGAGAGAGAGAGAGAGAGAGACAGAGAGGCAGAGACTCAAAACCCTAACCTCTGGTTTTCGAGAGAGGGAGAGGGTTTGTAAAGCATTTGAGTGGAAGCTGTAATTCAAGAAATGGTTTCTTGCTCTGGAACCGAGGGAAGATTGAATTGTGGAAACCTTAGCTCTGTGGAATGTCATCGTCGCCGGAGAAGAGTCGTCTGAGTTCGGACGCCTGGCTGAAGGACCATTCGCTCCGGCATGTGGTTGTCAAAATGCGCCGCCACTCTTTATCCGAAACGCCGCCCTCAGAGTCCGACGAAACCCCGACTCTAGAGTCGGCCGGGCCTGATTTCACTGCCCTCCTTTCCGACGAGCTTCTCCAACTGGTCTTCTCGAAGCTTCCCGAGTCTCAACACGTTCCCAATTCCTTGGTTTGCAAGCGCTGGTTGAGGCTTACAGGCCGTCTCGTTCGCTCTATCAGGGTTTTGGATTGGGAATTTCTTCAATCTGGTAGGCTTGTGCATCGCTTTCCTAATCTCGTCGATGTTGATCTTGTTCCGGCTTGTATTCATTCTTCTCAGAATTCTGAAATATTGTTGACCCACAAAATTGTATCGCTTCACGTTGATTCAAGTTTGTTTGAAGGTGGATTTTTGCGGAAACAGGATTTATTGCATTCGGATTTAGTTGATAGAGGTGTTCGGATTTTAGCCGAGGGTTGCCCTAATTTGAGCAGGCTTGTTGTAATAGGTGCTAGTGCCAAAGGCTTGTCGTGTATTGCGGACGATTGCCTGATGCTGCAAGAATTAGAGCTGCATTGCTGCCCTGATCTGTCTTTTAAAGGAATTTCGGGTTGCCAGAATTTACAGATTCTGAAATTGGTTGGTTGTGTTGATGGGTTTTATGATTCAGTGGTTTCAGACATTGGGTTGACGATTTTGGCACGAGGCTGTAGGCGATTAGTGAAACTTGAGCTGGTTGGTTGTGAGGGGAGCTATGATGGGATCAAAGCTATTGGGCAGTGCTGCCAAATGCTTGAGGAGCTGACCTTATGCAACCACAGGATGGATGGTGGGTGGTTGGCAGCACTTTCTTACTGTTCAAATTTGAAGACTCTGAAACTTCAATCTTGCAAGATTATTGATTCAAGTCCAGGGCCTGATGAGCATATAGGTTCTTGTGAAACACTTGAACAATTACATTTACAGAGGTGTCAAATGCGGGATAAGCAAGGTGTGAGAGCATTGTTTCTAGTTTGCGAGGCTGTTAGGGAGCTCCTTTTTGAGGACTGTTGGGGGTTCGAGGATAATGTGTTTGGCATGGCTAGTATTTTTAGGTAAGAGTTTATTTTCATTTGCTCTCTGTTGTGTCTCTGACTGGATCTTAAAACTTATAGCATCTTTATGACCTATTATGCATTTTACTATCTTAAGAGGAATAACTAAGATTAAGAACATGCTACTAATAAGTTTTGTAGCATTTGAGTGGTCAATTGACTACCTCCAAGTCCTCCATTCTACAGTTCACGTTCTTAAATTGCATTTACTTGTATATTGATCAATCCCAAGTAAATGCAATCCACTCCATGGCCAACATTTGTTCATTTTGTGCGTCCAGGTTATTGAACTTTTCTATTGATATGTATGTTGAACATGTTAGGATTAGGAGCTCTTAGAAACTGATTTAAGACTTAGATTTTCCAATCTCTCTACACTCCTCACCCGAAAATCAAGATAATAACAGAATATATATACAGCAATTGAAAAACAGAATGTAAATGAAGGATAAGAACAATCAAACCATCAAAGAGACAAAGAATTATCCTGGTTCGGACTGCTTTAAAGCAATCCTACATCCAGCCTTCTATCCGAGAATAAATCCACTAGAAACGAGTTGAAACAAGATACAAGAACCTCCTTACTCTCCCTCACACAAGTTTGCTGCACTCTCAAGAGAATACAAGGACTAATTTTATCTCAAAGCCTTTCACTCTCTCTCTCTCTCTCTCGCTATCTTGACAGCATCACTTGCATCTAGAGAACAATCAGAATGAATGAGAATGTTATATCTGACTGCTAGCACTCGCCTCCTATTTATAAACTTTAGGGAGGCAGCAATTACAAGGGATTTAAAAACTTAGCCTCTACAAAAGACCAACATACCCCTCATAATAAAATAACTAAGTTATCTAATCTAACTTAGAATAAAAAACAGTCAGAAAAATATCTTCATTCTAAACAGGTTCTTCTCTTCAACTTCTAGAGCTAATCTTCCATGCAAAAATCCAACAGAACATATCTATTTCTTCCTAACTTAATTGCCTTTTCTAGTTCATTTCTTCCTCTGCATTTGAGATAAAAAGATGCCAAATCTTGGATTTGATAAATCTACTTAAAAGGTGTTTACCCACCAACCATCCAACAACAGAAAATCTAATGACAACCATTGTCTGTCATCTGAGCCACATTATGCACCCCTCCCACACACGCACACACCAACCACCACCAATCTTTAATCCCATTTAGTAGAGTTAGATTACATGGCTTGTAGCTCATCAATCATTTTTATCTATGATTATATCTTTTGTCAGGCCATTATATTCCATGTCATGCCTAAAAGTTTTTCATCAAGTTTTCTTTGGTCTTCTTTTACTTATTTTGTTATAAATTTCTTTATTTGACCACTCTCATTCATGCATCTATTGGTCTTTATCTCACATGTCTAAATCATCTTAAACATGTTCTTAACATTTTATCTTCAATAATTGCTATTCTAGCCTCATTATATATAAATTTCATATTTACTTTTGTTTTTCTTTTAGGGTTGCATATTTACTCTAGCACCTTCAATTCATTTAAACTGCTAATATTCACATATTGATAGTTAATTGCTCAACATTCCATACCATAGAACATAACTAGTCTTGTTAATTAATTTTGTTGAATCCAAGATTTGCCTCGTTTAAACTGTTGAAAATTACCTGGCAACACAATGATAACAAAGCTTTTTCCAATCATAAATTGTATAATGCTGTATTTTATGGTTATGACGTCAGCCACGTCTTTTGTCCAAGACAGCCTCCTCGTTTAGAAATAATAACTTTGATAGAGGGGGAAAACGAATGTGAGACAGTAGAAACTATGGATTGCAGAAGCTCATAGTGAACTGCCTCATTAGTCATAGTTATATCTTTACTTCTTGTTGAAAACCTATGCAATTATACCAAGGTCCTAATTGACTTAATTCCAAATGCTTAATTTATGTCTGTTCTTCTTTGTAGAAGCGTACGGCTTTTATCTTTGGAAGGGTGCTCATTACTGACAACTGAAGGGTTAGAAGCAGTAGTTATTTCATGGAAAGAGCTTAAAGAGCTTAGAGTAGTCTCATGTAACAGTATAAAGGATAGTGAAATCACTCCAGCATTGGCGACCTTGTTTTCTGTTCTTAAGGAGTTGAAGTGGCGGCCAGATTCAAAATCTCTTCTATCATCAGGTCTTGAAGGGAGTGGGCTGGGAAAGAAAGGGGGCAGATCCTTCAAGTGGGTGTGAAAAATTGAGCCTAATATTCTCTTGCTGAGAAGTCAAGCTTATGCTAAATGGATGCTTGCAGCTACAAGTACTGGCATTAATTCGTGTGAAGTCTTAAACAAGCTTGTGGTTATCCTTGTCTGTTTCAAATGTTTTGCTCAGCTGTTACCCTGCAAAAATTAAATTTGGTCAGGGTGGTCATGATTGAAGACAGCATTTTGCTGAATCGCAAGTGGAAGGAGGCTAGTGACTCTAGGATTTACGTCTTGGTTTCTTGATACATACCTTGTGACTGTTTGCTAAAATGCAATTTCAAGTTAAATTTGACGCCATTGATGTATTTTAGTACAGTTCCATCATTGATGTATTTTAGTAAGGGTGTTTTTTCTTTAGTAGTCAAAGAAGTTAGACGAGGCATTTTTTTCTTTAAATACAGCTGTCCTGATTTTGTAGGAACCAACAAAATATGATACTTCACTCTTATTCTTTGTCATTTCTCCCATTTTATTTCTTTGGAAAATCATGTACAAGTATCTAGTTATTAAAAAATCATGTACAACCATCTTTTTAGGGAATTGTTTGTTTAAATTTTCAATTTGTACATAAGATATCATCAGCCCTTTATATGGTTGAAGCACTGCTTGCTTGGTTTTGTGAATTTTTTGTTCCTGCTTTGATTTCCCTAGGGGTTTCATCTAACCTGATAAATATTGATATGGTACAAGGTTTAGTTAGGATTTATAGTTATAGTAGATTTAAGGTAACTATCTGTCTTTCTATTGGGAATATGTAAATACTTTTTGAACCCCGACCCTCACAAAGCAGGGAGCCATGTGCATTCAAGATGCCCTTTTTGATTTCCCTAAGTTATATGGAATTAGGGTTTTCTCTTGCTGATAAATATTGATATGGTGCAAGCTTTAGTAAGGATGTATAACTTACAGCAGATTTGAACTAACTATCTGTCCTTGTATTGGGGAATACCCCAATACCCTTGGACACAATTATTTGAAATCTTTTATCTTAACTTGTATTGCTTTTGTTTTTTTCAATTTCTTTTCTTTTATCTCATTTTGCAGTGATGGATGACTTACGGTAAAAGCATGGAAGATGCAATGTGTGGAGCTGAAGACTTGGATATTGCAAGTCATACTGAGCAGTTATTGGCTTCAAACTGCTCTACATAGGTAATTGTGTCTTGATTTTTTATTGGTTTGCATGGATAGTTATCTATATAATTGAGGAACTGTGATCTGAATTCTCAAAAGTTTGAGTGCTTTTGGGACCAAAAAAGCATCAAAACAATTCTGAAAGCTGAAATAAAGAAAGAAGTTACTGTAGTCCAAGTTACTGTAGCATGTGTTAGCTTGGACAGTGTGACTGTGAGGTAAAGGTTCGTTAACACCTCCTGATTGGGTCACACTTCTAAACGTTGTGAGAGGGATGACATTGGTTTAGTTAAACAGTTAAATTCATGCCGCATATGCACTATGTATTTGCACAGGCTAAGTAGCACAAGCACAATACTATAGAGTGACCAAAAAAGAACAAAAAAAAAGAAAAAAATGTAAAATTTAAGATGGGGTTATAGCATACTTAGTGTAGAGGTTTTTCACATTTAAGAATCACATGGATATATGAAAATGTGTGTTGGTCTGATGATGTGAGTCTCCATGTCAGACTGTAAGACATGTGAGGACACCTGGTCCTCCTTAACTAATCATTTATTTACCAAAAAAAGTGGAGTTGAAAATTTCTTTAATTAGTTACCTTAATTTTCTAGACAAATTGAGCAAATCATTGAGGCGAAACCCTCTTAGCGGCACTGCATTGCTTGAGTGCAGTGAAAATATGAGCTAGTGTCACTGTATTGGTGCTGGATGTAGTGTTAAATCTGTAAGGGTTTTCATATTCTTATATATATTAGGAATTGGATCATAAAATATCAGGACTTTTATAGAAAAATCTATTGAAGTGGTGGAAGTGGCGATTAGGAGAAAATTAATGGGGTAAATTTCATAGGCAAAAGACCATTTTACCCTTGTCTATATTTTCCTCTCCCTCTTTCTTTCTGTCTTTTGTCTCTCTCTTTGATCTCCTTCCCATCTTGTTGGTCGCTGGCCAAATCCACCACTAGGTTTCGTCCATTGCACAGAGAGAGAGGGGGAGAGAGAGAGGAGAAGAGAAAGGGGGGGGGGGGGGGGGGGAGGGGATTAAAAAAATTAAAAAGCTTATGAACAAACTCAATCTGAAGATGAACACACCCATTTAGGTCCATTCCTCTTTGAGATGAATGGACCTAGATTTGGGTGTCTCTTCGAAGATATGAGGGAGGGACATTGTTGATTAGATTCACAATTTCCTCTTGTCAGATAGAGATGAGAGACAGATAGAGGAGAGAGTTGGAGAGATAAATGAGTGTATTTTGGGCATTTACAAAATCATAACAGTTGTTTTTTGACGACATGGGGAAATTGATGTGGGGTCATGAAAGTCAAGGGAGGTCAGTGTCATATCTGAAAGCATAGGGGTGGTCATTGGAAGTACATGGCAAGGAATGGAGTGCGTCTTATTTTGAATAAGACTACAAAGGATGAGGTAATAGATGTGAAGAGAATTGGAGACGGGATTATTATAGCTAAAGTTGTTCTTGAAGAAGAAACTATAAATATTGTTAGCACATATTGGCAGAAGAGATAAAAAGACAATTTTGGAATATTTAGAGGGATTGGTACTACAATACCTAGAAGAGAGACTTGAGGGTTGGAAATGAGATGAGTTGGCTTTTGAGACATTTACGACTCAACTCATTAATTAGCTACACAAGTTGGATTCATGCACCAAATCAATTAATCACAAGATGAAAAACATGGCCCGTGAAATAAATGAGTTGAGTTTGATTGATGATGTGTTTGGCTCATTTGGTTAATGACTTAGCTCGATTGAATTATATATAACAAAATATATGTAATACATATTATATGTTTTAATATATATTAATAGTACTTTTATATTATATATATATCTTAATCCTAAAATACATACAAAGAATTTTCAATCTTAAAATTTTAAGTATTATATAATACTTTTTTTTTTTTGTTATTAAAGATTTGATTTTTCCTTGATGAATACCTTATAGGAAATTTAATTTGCACAATATAATTGATTATGGTAAATTTAACAATTCAAAATTATTGCATATTTGATCTGTTCATTTCCTTTTTTTTCCCAAGTGATTAATTGTTGGTGTGTTGAAGTAAGATTTCTTTTTTTGTTTGTTTTTTTTTTTTGGGAGTTGTACTTGAGTTAAATGAGCTGAGCTCATGCATTGAGCTGTGAGCCTGAGCCTGTTTTAATCAAGTCAAGATCAAGCTAGAAAATTTAGTTCATATCAAATTCAAGACAAGCCATGAGCTCAACCAATTTTAACTGAGTCGGGTGAGGCAAGGTTCAGCTTGGCTCGACTTGACCATAGTTGTAAAAAATGTGCATGGGCACAGGGCTCAGATGAGTGCACCTCTACACTGCTAAGGCAAGAACCCCCTTTAAAGCACACACCTAGGCTCAAAGCATGCCTCAGATTTAGTGTTGTAATCGAACCGAGCCGAGCTTTGGAAAGCTCAGGCTTGGCTCATTTATAAACGAGCTTGTTCATTTATAATCAAGCCGAGTATCTTGTGGCTCGCATTAGGCTCACGAGCCTTATCGAGCTTCAATTTTATTTAATAAAGTAAATAATAAATTAAACTAATGATAAATTTATTCAAGAATTTTAATAGTTAGTATATAATTATATAAATTCATGAAGTATTATAACTTCTCTATACATATTTTTCAATAAAATTACTTAAAATATATGATTTTGTAAATATTCTAAATAAATATATGAAAAATTCAAAGTATATATTAAATTATTCATGAATTTTTATACAAGCTAACTCACGAACCTATAATCGAGCAGCTCACAAGCCTTATTGAGCCGAGCTTTGCCTAGCTCAGGCTTGGCTCATTTATTAAATGAGCTCGAACGAGCTTTTATCGAGTCGAGTCCCGAGTAGCTCACGAGAGGCTTGGCTCATTTACAGCCCTACTCAGATTGAGTTGCAAGGCGCGTGCTTTCTGTGCTTGGGTCATATTTTGTGTTTTTTTAAAATCATTTTTGATAGGTTTGAGCCTGATTTGTTACTTAAGGATCTATTGTTTGGTCAATATGAAAAGTCACTCAACTCATTTTTCCCCCTTAGAAGATCATTAAAGGAGGGGACTTAAATGGTTATGCAGAAGGGAATGAGTATAGAGAAATAGAGATATACATGGAGCTTTTGGATTTGGAGAAAGAAATGAGGGTAATCGTTAGTCCATCTAATTATTTGAGGTTATTTTATCTTCTTTTCTATGAGACTTACCATTTATCAGGTGGTCATTTTAGCTCACTACTCATGCTCAAATCCAAACATAAATCATATGCATATTCCCATGCCAAACACACTCATCCCAAACATCATGGTAAGCCATATGAGAGAATATGATCATAGATACCAAAAATCCCAAAAAACATATCACAATACAAAACTAAACATCATGGTAAACCACATGAGAGAATATGATCATATATACCAAAACCCCCCCAAAAAAACGTCACAGTGCAAAACTAAAACCATTTGCATGCTCAGATCAATGTGCAACACAAAATAATCAATGTATTAACATATCACAATGCACACCCACATGCAAACTAGCATCATACTTATGCTATGCACATGTTATGGATAGGAGAGTGATCTTACCAACTTAATAAAATCAAGGTAGTTAAGGGCAAAAGGCGCCCTTAAGATACTATGCTGTTCATATTGCCTGAGGTTAGGTGCCAAAAAAGCCCTCATACGAATGAAGTGAGGCGCTAAATTAATATATTTTTTATTATGAAAAAAGACAATCAATTAATGCATACAATTATAAAATATCCCTAAATACGAATTCTTGTAATATTTTTCAAGCAAAAACATAAAATGTAGAAATAATAATAATAATAATAATAATAACATGATTATTAACTAACTTTTCTTCATCTGGAAACAATATTCAATATTAACTTCTCTGAACCCTCAAAGCAACAAACACAAAATATATATTTAAAAACACGAACAAAACTGGGGAGAATGCAGTGAAGAGACCAATGATCAAAACCGCCAGGGTAGACTAGATTTCATGGGGATATTAGAGGAGGGGAGGATCTGTCACAGGTGAGCCAGCCGGTGAAGAGCAGTTACCGGAATGATCATCCTTGCATTCAGAGTTCCTGGTGTGCGACTGCTCAACCAACCCGGTGTAACTGCTCTCAACCTCACCTCACTCAGATCTATTTGATGGTGGCTTTTACAGCCATAGAAAAGTAAGAAAAACTGGAGAAATTGAAAGAGTTACAGTGCTTTGCATTGGTTTACGTTTACTGTAGCAGCAGATAGATGAGGATGAATTTACATTTCTCCACTCAATTTCTCATTTTTCCTCTTCCTATTAGGTTTTCCAGGACAATTCGTATGCCCTCACAGACTTTCTGAGACGAAGATCTTTCATTTTCAATTTTTTTTTTCTGTATTTCCTTTGTTACAGCCCAGCCGACCACCTGAGGGCCTCAATGCCTCACCAGAGGTCCTTGTCTAGGTGGTTCCTGTGTAAAGGAGCCTTGCCTGGCAGTATACAAGATGCCTCCATGGCACCTCGTGTCACCTGAGCGCCTCTCTCACCTTTGGCTACACTGAATAAAATGCAGCCGGAGGTTGCGTCGACGGAAGAGGAAATCACAATGCATCTTGCTCAGCAGGCATAGCTTGGAGTGGGAGGGTAGTGGTGGGGGTAAGGGTTGGAAAGGCCAACACTGGCCTCAAGCCTCTTCCTTAACCGCTCAACACTGGCTTGCTTCCCTTTGACCATCTTTCCTAAAATAGTGGCCCCAAATACACTGGAATGCACTTCTACCACTTACAACTCACTACTTGCTCACTTTGCACAACATTTACAATGCAATGCACTACTTAAGATTCTCACACTGAAGGAGAGGAAGAAAAACACATTCCTCTCAATGAGCCTAAGATAAGCACCAGTTGGGTGATGAAGAATGGACTAAGTTTCTTTTAATATGATGGAAAGTAAACATCACTAGCTTGGTTCTTGCAGCCACCAGATACTTGCATATAAGAAACAAGGCTGCTTCTTTCTCTATTAGCAGTATTCTTATCTTGACTCTATGCTGAAGTCAGACATTCTTGCGTGTCTTTTTGGCTTGCAGTGGAGCTCTTTGGTTGGCCATGGCTTCTGTGTTGGCTGAATATCACTGTGACATCTTTGCTACAATCTTTTGGCTGGATACAGATCAGCAGTAGCATCTTCGCCATTGCTTGGCTTGTGCCCTCACTCCCAAACACAGAGCTAACAACTTCACCTGAAATCCTCGTCTTTGCGTTATCCATTCTTTCTCTTCTCTGCCTTCTTTCTTTAGCAATGTTCCCTCTTCCCTGCCACCTGCACCACCATGTGTTCCACCCTGGATCCCTACCTCTCTAATCATCTCCCTGTCTGCACTTTGAAAACTGAAGGTAAGGAGACTGGCAAGGGAGAGATCAAAGAAGGGGATGGTAATCAATGGAGGATATTCAATTTTAACTTGGGTTTGAGGATTTCTGTGTGCTTGAAGCCTTGAACAAAAAAGGGGAAGGAAGGGGATTTAGTTCTGTATATGCAGGTTGGTGGGACAGTTGCTATTAAAATGGTTGGTTTTGGGGGTTTGAATGAAGTGGTCTTATGGCTGGTTCCCAGTTTTTCTGGTTGGTCTGGTCCAGGTTTTTCTGATTGCTATTGAGATTGGAGTGGAGTCCATTAAAGATAAGATGTGCAAAATAAATTAAAATAGTTTGTACACATGAGAAAAAAGCTCATAAAAGAGAATTAACTATGGAAGAGTGTGGATTAAATGGAAAAAGTTTGTAATAAAAGAGGCATAAGAAAACTTCATGCAAAGCTCTTAAACATGATGAGTTAAAATATTGCATCATGAATAGGGATAACTGCAACAATAACAATCACAAGCCTCTATCCTATTAGGTGGGGTTTGTTGCTTGTATTCTAGACTTTCAAATGTGTCTATCTTTGCCGCCCCCCCCCCCCCCCCCCCGCGGCGCCCCAGGCGCCCCCCAGCCAAAAAAAATAAAATAAAAAATTCATACACTGACTTTAGGTGCATTTATCAATCTTAATCTCATTTCTTGTCTTTTCTTTTCTTGTAAGGCACTACATTCCCTGTAACATCCTCATCTCATCTATGCTTATATTTTGCACATCTTGGTAGTTAATTGCCGAAGGTTTTTAGGTATACTAAGAAAATGGTCTCATAGCTGTTATTCATTTTCATGCTTTTGTTGGGATATTATGCGGTCCAACTTTTTACTATTCTTCATCTTCTTCAGGGCTGTTATTTTGTTTGGAGAAAGATTTCTTTAAAACCATGTAATGCCAATCTTTTTAACATAACACTTGTTTCATCACCTTGATTAGATAACTTTGAGAAATACTCTTTCCATCTCTTCTTGGTCACTCCTCATTTACTAGCACCTTTCTTATTTTCATCTTTCATGTATTGCACTTGCTTTAAATTTCGTATTTTCTTTCTTTTGCTTTAGCTAGTTTACCCATCTTTCTCTTAGCAATTTTGTGTTAAGCTAGAAGTATGAACTTTGATAAGCTTTTGACCTTGTTTCATTGTCTTTTTTGCTCCATTTTTTGGGGTCAAAATATACCTCTTCAGGTTTTATGGAATGTCATCATTACTGTCAAGAGGACTGAAAAACAGATCTTATTAATCTCAATGAAATGCCAAGACATATATACACATACGCTTATCCTGAATAGGCAAGATCTTAAGGCTAATTAGGGAGGATTTTTAATTAATAGTTGCCTAATCTAGCTTAGGAAATATTTATAGAAAGGAAACAAAAGAACTATTTACAGAAAGGAAACAAATCATACAGCTATTGATACAATCAAATCAATCTAGAATACAAAGAATATTTGATACAAAACACTTTTAGGAAACCAATCATTAATTCGGAAATCTCCATATTAGGAAAGCATAGAACTTCCGACCTTCTAACACTCCCCCTCAAGATGGAGTGTGTATATCATGCATGCCCATTTTGCTCAAGAACCTGTGATACACATTACCTGGAAGATCTTTAGTCAAAATATCTGCCAACTGTTCTCCTGTAGGAACAAAGGGTGTGCAGATCAAGCCACTCTCTAGTTTTTCTTTAATAAAGTGTCTATCAACTTCAACATACTTAGTCCTATCATATTGGACTGGGTTGTGAGCAATGTTGATGGTTGATTTATTGTCACGATAAAGCCTCATTGGAGCTGACCAACTCACCTTTAAGTTTTCCAATAGAATTTTCAGCCACAATAACTCACAAATACCTAGAGTCATGGATCTAAATTCAGCTTCAGCACTTGACCTAGCCACTACATTCTGTTTTTTACTTCTCCAAGTGACAAGATTTCTACTAAGAAAAGTGCAATAACCCGAAGTAGATCTCCTGTCAACAATAGAGCCAGCATAATCTGCATCTGTATATGCTTTCAGAGTCAATGCTCCTCCCTTTTTAAACAAAATGCCCTTACCAGGAGTCCTTTTAAGATAGTGAAGAATTCTATGCACTGCTTTTAGATGACTCTTATTAGGACAATGCATGAATTGGCTAGCCACACTCACCGCATACGCAATATCTGGTCGAGAAAGAGATAAATAAATAAGTCTTTCTACCAACCTTTGATATGATTCCTTATCTATTGTACCTTTTTCCGAATCAGCACCAAGTCTATGATTTGGCTCAATAGGTGTATCAACAGCCTTGCCACCAAGCATACCAACATCTATCAAAAGATCTAGTACATATTTATGTTGAGAAATAAATATTCCTTCCTTAGATCGAGCAACTTTGATACCTAGAAAATATTTTAATTTTCCCAACTCTTTTATCTCGAATTCTTTAATCAAACACACTTTCAAGAGCTCCATTCCTTCTTTATCCTCCCCGGTAACAATAATATCGTCAACATAGACTAGCAAGGCAGTAAGTTTCCCCTTTTTTGAATAATGTATAAAGAGAGTGTCATTAGCTTGGCTCTGCTTGTACCCTAAACTAACCATAACTCGTGCAAACCGCCCAAACCAAGCTCTTGGTGACTGTTTCAGTCCATAGAGAGCCTTTTTTAAATGGCACACTACATTTTCTCCTTGAGTTTGAACTCCAAAACCAGGAGGCACTTTCATATAAATCTCTTCTTCTAAGTCCCCATGCAAAAAGGTATTTTTTACATCAAATTGTAGAAGAGGCTAGTCAAAGTTAGCTGCTAATGATAGTAAAACTCTCACTGTGTTCATCTTTACAACCGGGGCAAAAGTTTCAAGATAGTCTACCTCATATGTTTGAGTATACTCCTTAGCTACTAGCCGAGCTTTATACATTTCTAGAGACCCATCAGATTTATATTTCACTGTGAAAACCCATCTACGCCCCACCGGCTTCTTCCCTTTTGGTAACTTAGTTAACTCCCAGGTCTGATTTTTTTGAAGAGCTGCCATCTCAACCTTCATGGCATCCTTCCAATTTTTATTGCTTAATGCTTCAGATAAGGTTTTTGGAATGGGGATAGAATGTAGGTTTGTCAGAAAGGCTTTATGAGCTGGAGATAAGTGGAAGTAAGTCAAGAATAGGTGCAAGGGATGCCTAGTATAGGTTTGAGTTCCCTTCCTTAGGGCAATTGGAATGTCAAGATCATCTAAATTAGGTTCAGATTCTTGATGGGTAGAGGAATTTGGTTCTGATGTGTTAGAATCAGGGCAACACATAGGCTGGGGTCTGGATCAAGGCTCGGATGAGAATCTGGACTTGGTGCGGGTAATTTAGCCTGCTTGGGTTCAGGAGGATCTGAGACTTTTCTCCTTGAATAGACCTTTAGTGGACTAGTATAAACTTGTTCCCCATGAATCATATTTAGAGAATTCTATGGGATATTCTTGAGATGACAAGAAGATGAAGAAGTTAGAGTAGGAAAGAACAATTCCCTATCACTATCCTCCAAGAATGCAGTCTCCCCCTGAGGATAGAACTTGTTGAAATAGGAACTTTCCTCCACAAAAGTCACATCGGCTGAGACAAAGAACTGTTTTGATGGAGGATGGAAACACTTGTATCCCTTTTGAATGGAAAAATACCCAACAAAAACACATTTCAAAGCTCTCGGATCTAATTTACCTATATTAGGTGAATGGTTATGAACAAAAGCCATACATCCAAACACTTTAGGATAAAGACCATGAGGGGGACTAAAGTCAGGAAAAAACTTAGAAAGCAACTGAATGGGGCTGTGTGAGTCAAGACTTTTAGATGGCAACCGATTAATGAGATAGGTTGCTGTTAAGGCAGCTTCTCCCCAATAGTTTTTAGGAACATTATTATGAAACAACAAGGCTCTTGTAACAGCAAGCAAATGGCCATTTTTCCTCTCAACTACCCCATTTTGCTGAGGAGTGTAGACACAAGAGGACTCATGGATTATCCCCTTTAATTTGAAAAAATTGGACAGCGTTTGATTGAAGAAGTCTTTGGCATTATCTGTTAGGACTCTTTTAATCTCGGCCCCAAATTGATTTTTAACCATAGTGTGGAAGTTTTGAAAGATAGTGCATATTTCTGATTTAGCTTTTAGTAGATATAACCACACTACTCGTGTGCAATCATCTATAGAAAGCACAAACCATCGTGCACCTGTGAGATTAGAAACGGGGGAAGGACCCCATATATCGCTATGAATGAGAGCAAAAGGAGAAAAACTTCTATTATTATTGAAGGGAAAAGAAGCCCTCTTATGTTTAGCAAATTGACAAACATCACACTGAAATTCTCTAATATCTAATTTCTCGAACAAAGAGGGAAACATAACTTGAAGAACACTAAAGGATGGATGGCCGAGGCAAAAATGATGAAGCCAAAGCACATCCTTATTGGATTTCACTAAGAATGATGCAGGAGAAACCCTTTTAGAAATCTGTTCACTAAAACTTTCAAGGTGATAAAGCCCCTCCTTCACTTTAGCATGCCCAATCACCTTCCTCAAGTCCTTTTCCTGAAACTCATAGAAGGTAGGGTAGAAGATAACACGACAATTAGCATCATGGGTCAATTTTTTAATGGAAACAAGGTTGGTGAATAATTTAGGCATATGGAGAACATCTTTCAGGATTAGGTTTTCATTTATCAGGACATCTCTTTGTCCAACCACTATTGTTAGAGACCCATTTGCTAGAATGATTTTCTTTGTACTAGGACAAGGTTTATAGGACAAGAATTTGTGGGAAAAAGGAGTCATATGGTCTGTGGCATCGGAGTCAAGGATCCAAGTAGTTTTAAGGCTTAAATCTGAAGCATGAAAAGCAATAGAAGTGGAAGTTATACTTGTGAAGGTTAGATTAGAGGTTCCTACTGCACTTGCTGTCCCTGATTCTTTTTCAAGCAGTCCTAGCTGATTCCTTAGCCTCTCAATTTCTTCCTGCTTTAGCTCCAATTAACCCAGTCTGTTCGGAACTTTTTGTTTCAGTAACCTGTTGATTATTGGCAATGTAAGCCTGCCCCTTTGATGGACCTCCTTTAGTTGGTTTCCCATGTAACTTCCAGCACTTCTCAATCGTATGTCGAGGCTTTTGACAATAGGTACACCACAAATCATCCTTGTTTGTGGTCTTGAATGGCTCCATAGCCTTCTTATCTCCTTTTGGCAGCCTCTGTTGACCACGCCCTTTCGGACTAAGTAGGGCTGAATTTTCCATATGATCAGTCTCCAACATAACCCCTCTTCTTCCTTCTTTTGCTCGTACTATCGATATTGCCTCATTCAATGAATGCAGTTTCGTTTTGCCCAGAATTTGCGCTCTGACTGCATCATATTCTACATTTAATCCTGCTAGAAAGTCATAGGTTCTCTCTTTCTCTACTAACTTCTTGAAAACAGCAGCATCCTCACTACATTTCATTTAGATGCACTGATAGTGATCCAGCTCCTGCCACAAGGTCTGTAGCAAATTAGCATACTCGGTTATAGACCGAGTTTCCTGCTTAGTAGTTGCAACCTTGGTCCAAATCTCATAAATCCATGCAGCATCATTCACCTTTGAATATGCGGTCTCCACAACTTCCCAAATTTCTCTAGTAGTTGTGAGGAATATCACAGTGTCACTAATTTTTGGAACCATAGAGTTCCAAAGCCAGGACATCACGAGTGAATCTTCTTCATCCCATGCAGCGTGTGTAGGATCCGTCTCCTTGGGACCGGTTCCCTCTAAGTGGCTCAACTTTCCCTTACCTTTTAGGAAAGTCCTAATCAATTGAGACCACTTAAGATAATTTTTTCCATTCAGCCTGTAGGCTATTTGGAGATTTTGTAACTCCTCGCTTGAAGTTAGACCACTGCCCATGAAAGGAACCTCAGTCGTCCTGCCAGATTCCATGGAGTCGGTCATGGTTCTTAGGTTGGGGAAGAAAAAGAAAGGTGTCTGGAAATGTGGCAATAACAGCCAGAAACAGTCAAAGCGAAAGGGCGAAGAATGGCACTGAAGGTCAGAGAGAGGACTGAAACAGGAACACGGAAAAAAGAACAAATGCTTGAGGCCAGAAATCAGAGAGCAATCTGAAGTGGCTCTGATACCATGTTAAGAAGACTGAAAAACAGATCTTATTAATCTCAATAAAATGCCAAGACATATATACACATACGCTTATCCTGAATAGGCAAGATCCTAAGGCTAATTAGGGAGGATTCTTAATTAATAGTTGCCTAATCTAGCTTAGGAAATATTTACAGAAAAAAAACAAATCATACAGCTATTGATACAATCAAATCAGTCTAGAATACAAAGAATATATGATACAAACACTTTTAGGAAACCAATCATTAATTCGGAAATCTCCATATTAGGAAAGCATAGAACTTCCGGCCTTCTAACAATTACAAAATGTATGTTAAGTCTTGTAGCAAGCTCTTTTAGTCTTTATTTTTTCTTGTACATATTAATTCCCCCGCCAAGACTCTTTTGGTTAGGAGATTTTTTTGGTTAGCATCTCCTTCTACAGTCTAATCTTTTGTTGGCTCACATTTTCTTGAAAATAAATTGTTTCTCACTTTTTAAATCTCACTGTTTGATTCTGGGGTGGGCCTCATTTTGCATCATTCTTCCTTCTCCATCTTTTGATTGGCCTAGAGAGTTAAAATCTATATAGCCAAGTTAACCTAATCAGATTCATGCATGGTCTTATTATTGTTGCATTAGTTCATAAAGAAGTCCAAAAAATGATAGGATAGCTAATCTAATTTGAATTCACTGTCTGGTTTATGGGGCACGCAAATACGTAGGGGGGCTTTATTTCCATCTTGCCCACTAAGTCTTGCTGCACATCTGCTCCATTGCAAAAGGGGGAACCCCTTTCCCTTGTTATACCAAAAAAAAAAAGCAGCGCTTTGGGTGAAGAAAAATGTATGTGACATTGTTCATATTTTATTCTGATTTATTGAATGGTGTTTTGCAGATATTAGTATTATGAAGGTTGTGGATTTTTTGAGACTGAATTCCATGGGGAAAACATCATTAAGGCTGCTGCTCGTCAACTTTGCCAGGAAGCTCAGTACTGTCTAAATGTTGGCTTTACTTGATGCTGTTGTCTTCTTGGTCTTTTATTAGTGAGTTCATGCTGTTTATTTGAGGTGTTCTAGGTAGGTTCTTTGTGTTCTCTTTTCTGTGGCTAGTGAGAAATCTCAAGTGTTTGATAAATATAGATGCAATTTCACTAAGATGGTAAGTTCTTTTTTTTTTTATTGTTTTTATTTTCCCTCAGTTGTTTATACTTTCTGGGTTTTGATTCTCTGTGTTTATTTTTATTTTTTCATCAGAGTGAAGAGCCTCACGCTGTACAACAATGAAGAGTTTGTTTTTTGCTTCTTGGACAGAATTTCTTGCTCGCATGGCTTAGATGGGGGAATGCTAGAGTTGGAAATTGTTTTGGGATTAGTAATAATTTGATAATCTTTTTTTTACCAAAATAATATTATTTGAATCAAATGCTGGATTAATTGTTTTCAGAAATCCAAAATAGAGGACAGTTTTGTATAAGAATAACTAATGAAAAATCCAAAAACAAGAGTGGACAGTGATTCATAATCTAAGGAGAATCTGGAGTTAGGTCGGTTGTGTTATAAATGCACCAATGTGCGGAGAGCAAGAAAGAGCAATCAAGCGAAGAAATCAAAGAGGACAAACGTGAAAGACAATCAAAGGTGAGAATCCCTTCCCTGCTCGCTATTGTATTAAGATAATGATTTGGAATTTACACATTCATCCCAAAATCATGGTCCATTGTATCATTATTGCATTCCTCTTTGTTTTCTTTTTAACTTGCCAAGACCCAAATCACGTCCACTATTTTTCTAATGTTATAAAAAGGTCTCAATATTTAAAGAAAAGGCTTTTGAATTTTTTGAAGTGACAAAAAGACCTTTTAAGTTGTTTTTAGGCTAGGACTAAAATTTAGTGAGACTCAGGTTAAGTTGACCCAGCGACTTATCATGATGATGAATAAGTCCCTTTTTAATTAAGTTTTTAGTTTTTACCTTTTATTATATCTATTTATGAATCAAGCTATATTTATTGATCTTTAATTTTTAATATAAAAAGGGGAAGAGCCAAAAGGAAATATAAACAAAAATATCTCTGACTGGTCAGGTTAGAGATAGAGATGTAAGGCGCTTTGATTTTCATGATTCAATTTGTACGTGTAAATGTTGGTATGATTTCACGGGGAGCAATTTCGGAGAAGCACGAGATCTCACTACGTCGGTGATATCATGTGATCTGATTTCCTTTTCCTTCTGGTAGTGTAGCTGCGAGGGGCTATGGTTCGATTTGTGCTGGGTAATTTGTTTTTATTGCAGGGCGTTGGTGTTTGTTTCAGAAAATAAATGTTGTGGGAAATTAGTAATTGGATCGATGAACCGGCATTGGGTTGAATTGAATTGAACCAACTTTTGCCGTTGATGTTTTCCCTTCTTGTTTAGGTTCATCTTCTTTGATCGGTTGTCCTTTCTTTCTCCTTTGGTACTAAATCTCAAAATGGGTCGCAGATATGGCTTTAAATGGAGGAGCAGCAGCTGCCAATCTGCGGAGGAGGAGGAGGAGAACAACAAGTGCAGCTGGCACTAGTATGCTCCAGTTTTACGCAGATCATGATGGCCCGGGGGGGGGGGGGCGTTACTCAAGATCTCTCCCAACGTCGCCCTCGTGATCAGCATTGGTTTCATAGCATTTGTTGCCATTCTTCATGTCGGGCAAAGCTGTATTTCGTCTTAAGTAGGATCCTATGGCTGGGTAGCTAGCTAAGATTAATCTTCTTTTGAATTTTGTACGGTCATTCTCTGTTATTTTTATGAATTCTATAGCTTCATTACCTGCTGCTTGCAATCTTTTGGTTAAATAATGAGCTTGAGCTGAGAACAAGATGCTCTTCAATTCCAGAGAATTCACTTTCTAGTAGATCTTATGCCTACTCTTTCCCAACATGGGAATGACTTCTCGTGCGTTACAGTTTAATTTCTTGCATCCAACTATGCTTGCTTGACTTGAGACTCTTCGTATTGAGGTTTTTGATGCTTTGTTTAGTTCATCTGGGATGAAAGATCAATTGTCACCGCCCCCCCCCCCCCCCCCCCCCCCCCCCCCCCAACAATTACTACATGTTAGGTAACAATCTTTTTATAATGGGTCATTTGAAATGGATGATAATTTTTGGTCATCCTTAGTTCTAAAAATTTTAATCTTATTTTCTAGTGATCAGGTTTCAAGTGCACGTGGTTATGTCAACTTTATCCCTCATTATCATATTAGACAAAATGTCTAATTTCTCCATGCTTTAATTTTATCAATCACAATCATTGTTAATATTAAAGTAAGGATAAATCAGACATTTTGTTCAGTTAAACGATCTATTATGTCCATCAAAGAGGACAAATTATCATAGACCTATTAGATTAGGGTTTATTTGAGTTCATTATTATTGGTTCTTGTGATTCTTTTCAATTAGTCATTTTATTTGTTTTTATGTTCACTTTCATTATTTATTAAAATAAAAATTACACATTTCATTTGATAAACAAAAAATATGGACACATTTTTATAGTGTTTCTACTTTTAAAATAAAATTTATGTTGATATTTTTTCGAATTAAAAAACAATGACACTAAATATTTCATTTAAAAAATGAAAACAAAATAGATTAATAATGGTAGGGTAGGTGAAAAATATTTTATTCTGACCAACTTTATTTTGTTTTTTCACAATACAAATTTTATTACTTCTCATAAATAAATTGTATTAGAAATTTTGGTTAGTTAGAAGTTATATCATCAAAAAATCTGACATAATATTCATTTAACCAAGCAATACAAATATGATTTGTTTTGTTAAAAATTCACACGATAAAAATAGAGTTAAATAAATATCATACAAATACATAAATAAATACGATATTGAAAAAAAAAAAAACACAATATTATTCTAATAACACGAGTTAGAATACAAAATTCCCTACCCAACAAGAAAAAGAAAAAAGCTAAATACAAGTATTTGACAAAAAGTAAATAATAAAAGAGCAGAAGAAAGCAGAGCATGCAAAGCATAGAAGTCATAATAATATCCATCATGTTCAAAGTTCAAACTGTTTTCCAGCATATATCATTTGCATTCAACGATGTAAGGGCACGTTTTCCTAAGTTAACTCGATGAGTACAACCAACAAGACAAAAGGTTTCAAAGCTGAGATAATTAAAACTTATTTCATGTTGTCGGATGGGCGCCTTGAGGATCCAGCCTGGTTCTCAGGTATGGGGCCTGCACAGCCCCTCGAGACAGATTGAAAGAACTTCATGATCTCTTCTGGGGCACACCTCGTGAAAGATCGGCTCCAGAAGTTGTATTTAGGATTCTGCTTGAGAAGAGAATTAAAAAAAAAAGCACATTGTAAAGGCACATACTTCGCATACAGATTGCAACGAGAGAAGGAAGGAAGAACTAGATTACCTTAATCAGCTCCAAGAACGTAACCAAAACACCCCATGGATGAGGCTCGCGGACAATCAGGCGTTCCGACAGAACCCTTGTAATTCTCTCCTGCACTGCTTCCTGATGAGCACAGAAACCAATTTCCCAAAAGAGATAGGTCAGTTCATAGTTCATTCACTGGCCGAATTGGAAGTGATGGTTTCTAGAGGCATCTCGGCAAGTTAATCATTGAGAGGAAGGTGTTTGGATGTAGCTTCTAGGTTGCATATCTAACGGAGCAAGTTGGGAGGAGGATGAGGATGACTGGACATGGCTAGGACTTTCTCTTATTGTCAAACCTTGCTCTAAGGTGGCATAGGTTGTCAAAGGAAGACCTTATTAGGAAGCAGAGGAAATCCCTCATTAATTTTCCATTCCATCTGATTTGCCATCATTATTTTTCATCATTAATTTTATTAATCACAATTCCTCTTATTGTCCATTCATAATTTGAAAGGAATCAGTCAGATTCCTCTTACTGTGGATGAGGGGAGATTCTCCAGATAGTCTTTCTTTCCTTTCCTTTTTTTAAAAAAAAAAAAAAAACTCTTTATGCAAGCCTCGTCCCCTATACGAGCTTTTGATGCCTTTGATCTAGGAAATTTTTACTTTAAAATAATATATAATATAGGACCATTAAAAATCATTTAGATAAAGGTTGCTAACTACTAAAACATGATTTACAAGCTGTCATGCTCATGATTCCATGCAGCATTACTAGGACCTGATGCCTGTATACGGTAACATTCTCAGAGAAGACCAATCTACACGCATGAAGTACATATAAAAACTGGCAAAATAAACAAATTAGTTATGGAGAAATTATATTTACCTGGTTTGATTCATAAAATATGTGAAGAAGGGCGACAGCAAAGTAACTTGTAAGGTCGTTCGGATAACGTAGTTGGTTAGCCATTGCACTCAGAACCAGATAGCAGCCTTCAGAATCAAGATCCAGAAGTAAAGTACGGAAGATGTCCAAGGCAGGGCCATCTAGGAAGACAGCTGCATCATTACTAGCAGTTGACTTGGTGCAATTAGCAGTTCTTGCTTGCAGCTGCCGTACGTCCTACAATATATTGAGCCAAAAGGTGGGTACTAAAAAACAACAGACAAGATGGGAATGGGACACCATAGGGAGACGAAGTTTAAAATCATGTGTACAGAAACAGGTGATAAATCAGAACTTAATATATTCCAGCGTAGTGGATATTCATACAAATTAATATTCCCCGAGTTTCTAGTAATATCTTACGTTGATTCTAATACTTGGAAATAATTGGGCAATGGTGGTTAAGTATCTGACTCTTGTAAAACAGGAACTTTCCACAGATTGCATATACCAAGTTTGCTCAGTAAATAAAACACCACCTTGTAAAGACAACTTTAGTCGGCCAAGATCTTTGTCTCAATATAAGAGTTACCAATTTGAAGGTTATGTAAAGGGACAAGGATCCCACTAAGACCAAATCGTTTATCCTACTAGCAACAAGTCACACATTTTATATGCATTTGAGCAGTCTTTCTGTGGCGTTTTGTCGGAAGGATTTTTCATCCTCCCACTTCTATATATTCCTACATATTGATAGTCACACTGCTGCTTACTAAGGAAGAAAGGGCATGCATGAATTTACCTGCATTCCGAGATAAAGCACAAGTGAGTTGATCAATGGTACATTATACCGGGTCCCATCCTGGCTAGCATCCCTTGGTAAAAGCAGCAGTTCCTGCTTCAATTCAGTTAAAAACGAAGAGCCCTGTTGCCTCGTCTGCAGGAAATGTTGAAAGTAGATGAAATGGGAGTAAAAAGTCGACATACAAGAAGGATTATTGATATTTCTTGATGAGAATGATTATTGATGTTACTTGGAAGGAAAAGAGAAATGACAGAAAAAACCCATCTTCACTAAATGAATGTGGGTGTTAAGCAAAGATAACAGAAGAAATAAAAAAGGTGAGTAAAAGAAAAGGGGAGGTTGGACAAATACGAAATTTAGCCTCATTGAGATTTGCATACCTTTAAATACTCATCTATGTCACCCTTAATCTGTTTTTCTCTAAGAGCGGCATCAACATCAGAGAGAATACATGGGTATTTTGTAAGTTCTACCAATGGATCAATCTGCAGAAAAAAAATAGAACAGTTAACTTTGAGATATTGAAATCATTAAACAATTTATAGGTAGCAAACCATACACATTGAGGCACCTTTAGGTTTGCGGTAAATGGATCTGGTATCCTCAAATTATGGGGACATGCACTGAGGATTATGTTTCGCATCTGTAAGCAGCTCTGAGGAATGACATCACAAAAGCTAAAGTGATAACTGGAAAGGAACTCAGGGAAGTCATGCTTTAGCACTAGCAACACCCTTAGCATGCCTTTGTATAGAAATTGAACCTATAGAAATTTAAAAATTGAAGATAAAAGATGGAATCCCCTGCATGTGATGTTGAGAAGCAACAGGAGAGAATGAACACTAGGGTAGGGTACTAGAGAAAGAGTCAAACCGGTGCTGGCCATGCAGGTTTCCTCATGAATGGCTCTAGGAATTGAAATAAGTCTACCAGCAAATGTTGCATATAAGGCCACCCCTTCTGAGCATTTCCAGTAAGCAATTTCGGCATGAAATTCCGATGACTCACAAGCTCAATCCAAGCAAAGCTGAAAGCATTTTAACCAAGTTAGAATGTACGAGTACAAGTTGATAAATGAAAAATGTATTTGCACAATGATGGTTTCTACAAGCATGCAACCAATTATTTTCTAGTACTTTCTTCCAAGCAGAATAAGTATAGAATTTGAATTTCTCAATCTTAGTCACCTAAGAAAAGCTCCATAGAATTGGATTATCTTCTCTAACTAGGTCTAGATGCAAAAGTATGGTTCCTTGCGTAAGGGGTCTCAAAATACTGAAAGCAGTTTGAGCCATATACTGTTGCATGACTAGAGAAAAAATACCTTAGCTATTAGCAATGATTCAGAAATCAATACTAAATCAAAGCATTTTTTTTAGCAAATATGTATATTCTGAGCATACATAACAAAATCTTGGAAAAAAACAAAAGCTTAACCTAGAGAATGTTAATGGCAACAAGGCAAGTTATGTAATCAACAGGAACACAAAATTTAATTTTGAAACCATCACTTGCAAATTAGAATGATAAAATTCATAGGAAAGCTCCACAACCATATCTCAAGCAAAAGTAGCAACCTAAATTGTAGATTTGTACTGCATATAAGAGTGACAAGCACTCGAAATCAAGCTAAATTAAAGCTTCTCCTTCATGCAACAGGCAAGATTGGTAAGAACTCAAAATCAAGATAGCAATCTGGGTTGTAAAAGTTAAGCATTGAAATTTGGAACAAACATAATGAGTTAAGCAACAAATGAACCTGAATCCAGGAACTTTAAGGGGCTGAAGAACATGGAACGCATTTGCAAAAGCTGCCAAAACCTGAGAATACGCAGTTATGATTAGTCACCAATGGAGATGACATTGAGCAAACAAATACAGTAACACCATACCTGAAAGTTTGCAACATCACAAATAGGATCCAGAGAAATCAGGTCCAGCAACCAGTCACTAAATAACCTGAAATATGGCCTTGGATCAAAAGATAATTTCTTCTCCTCTGCATCCTTCTGCATGTTTTTCACAATCACATCTAGAATCTGTGGAAATACCAAACACTAATTAAAAAGCAATGCCTGAACAAGTAACAAAATAACTACAACTATCTAGTTGGGTTATCAGACCTTGGGCAAAAGAGAGAGATTGTTTGAACCCTGCTCTGGAGGGAAAAACTAGCAAAATACCACATCAAAAGTTAAGGCAAGGAGAAAATAGATAGAAAAAATGAAAACCAAAAGAGAAATTCAAATGCAAAGATAGCTAGCTACCTTTATGATTGAAAAAACAAGCTTTGCATAAAGGTCAATAGCAAGGTAGGAGATGGGCTTGACTTCTGATTGAAGAGTGCCAGAACTAATCATCTCAGAGGCCAGGCAATGTGATACTGAAAGCTTCTGAGAAATGAAAATAAAGAACAGGAGAAGAGGTCAAAAACCTAGCTTTTATTATGTTGATATGAACATCAAATAAGAAAGAAAAGGGCACCATGAGCCAGTGGAAAAAATGATCCAAGTTGTCATCTCCTTTTAGCATTCCACTTTGCTGCAATTTTAAGGCATAAAGGGCATATGTTGCATCATTTGCACCAGGAAGTGAAGTTATCTCGTGCCATTCCGCAAACAGCATAGTAACCTGCAGAAAAAATATGTTCAGATAGGTAAGAAACATATAATGAAAGGTGAAAAAGAATCAGTTGATGCTCCTTTTATCAGTCTGCCTGTCCACTCTGTCCTACTAGAGTATGGGAACCTGCAATGAGTGTTTCTGGAGCATTTTTTTTCTAGATTGAATTTTGTTTTCAGACACAAAACCAAATCAGCATGTGATTCTCTAACTAGCAGGTGGTTGTGATTTCAAACTAAATTATCATATGATACTCTTACTGGTAAGATGGATTATTACTAACAGTTCATTATCTGTGGAAGAGTTCAACTCTTCTAATGCAAATTAGAAAGCAAAACTAATTAGTCACACTTTCTTCTATCCCAGGGGCGGATCTACCAGATTCAATTTTTCAGTGTAAAAAAAAAGAAATTTAATAACAGCCCAGCCCAAAAAAAATTACAACCCACCCCAAAATCTGTGATGTGCAGCTCTCCACTCTTGGCTATAATCCATTCATAAGTAAAAAATTGTAAACTCAAGACCAAACTCACCCAAATCCTATCATTAATTTCAAACAAGCCCAAATAATAGGATTTTAAAATTAACTTTTATCATTAATTTCAAACCCAAATCTTATCATTAATTACATAAGAATTTTATTACATTAACTTTTTAAAATTTCAGCCTCCCCCAACAAAGATTCCTGGATCCGCCCCTGTTCTATCCTACTATTTTTGAACCAGATCCAATTATTCAACACTTTTTTCTATCTTCTCTTTGAACTGTATCCCTACCACTGGAATTACACACCTGCTATTCCTGGTTGAGAGCTGGTTTCATATTTACCACCAACTAATAGGAAGGTCTAGACTTTTTATGTAGCTAATCTATCAGAGGAAGTAGGGTCAATGTTGCATGTTGTGGACTTGGCAGCAAGCTCTGTTCCATATTACAAGATCCTAATCAAGATGTAAAAGACTACATCACAGATCAACTACAATCAACAGATCCCAATGTCAAGTGGAGTTGGGGACTCAGTTTCTTTGATGAATTATTTGTAACCTTCTCAGTTAGACACATTAAGACAATCCAAACATGTATGGTTCGCATTCATTAACACCCAACTATCTGAAACCAGCAGATGTATGAATTAACTGCCTGATGATTCAACAGATCCTTATGGATAATCTGCTTGCTTGTCCATCACAAAATTTACTAGTAACCATATATCTTCAGAATATTACTAGAATATTGTTAGAATATTTTATAGATCTATATATTCTTTGTAATCTTTCCATAGTTGTTTTATTACCATTTAAGGTTAGTCTTATTACTTTTTTAGGTTGGTCAAAGATCTTATATCTACCCACTGTATATCTTTTAGTTCAATAAAAGAATATAATGTTCTCTTACTCAGAGATTTGAGTTGCAAAGAGGAGGTCTACACATTCATGTTCATGGGATAAAATATCAAATATTGATAAATGCACATCAATAAATTTCTATTAGCCCAGTATTATTAAGGACTAAGATCTTGATCAAAACTGAAACATTCTTATTGATAAAAACACAACCACAGACATTTTTTTTTTCCTTTGGCGGTAAGTGGATAGACATATTGATTTTCCAAGTGTGTAACTTAATTTTAGTTTGAAAATTGGAACAGCTTTTAAACTCTCAGCTCTCCATGTGATATTTGAGCTCAAATCTTTTTCCTTTGACATCCAAATTGGGCTTAAATGAGTGGTTTTCCAAACTTTTTATTGTAAAAGCAGGAAAGAAAATGAGATGTAAAAGAGTTTACAAAGTATGCATCAAATTAGCACATGGCAATGGGCAAAAATGTAACATGATAAGGACAAAGTACCATTTGACTAACATGGAACTTCTGAAAGTTCATAACAACTCATAGTCATAGTTCTAATCCGACAAATATATCAGCTTACAACAGTAATGGGAGACAGCAGTAATGCTATCAAATGCTCTTGGTCAATTTTTAAGCCAAGGCTAAAACATAATTAAATTACTTACCAAACATAATTAAATTTCAAATGGTGTTGGATATTTGGCAAGAGCAGGTAACGTAAAACACACCTTCTCATAAAAACCATCCAAATCAGGTTCCTCTGACTCCAGAACATTACAGTCTTCCCTGCTTCCTGTAGAGTACCCAGAAGCCTGTTTGGCAGAAACTAAAATGTTAGGAAGAAAAATAATGCTGCTAAAAAGAATTTAATATGAGTATTTCTGATGAATACTTCCTCTCTCACTTGTCTAGTGTCATCCTCCTCTCCAACAGAAACAGCAGTTGGATAGGCAGCAGGATTCCTGGCAACTTCAACCAGATGTTGTAATGATTTTGGAGATCCAGCCGCTGCTGCAAGCTACAGGTACAAAATCAATTAGAAATGTGCACACTCAAACGAGTAAAATGAATCTGCACAAACCTTTGACAACGCTTCAATGATATCATGTAGTTCAGAAATAACCCTGGAATCATTAACCAACAATGTTTCAATAAGGGAAATAGCAAACTCAGTTGCAGCACCTGCACATCAAATGCAGTTAGTTAGACATGTAACTTCCTCTAGGATTACTCATGCAAAGCAATGTTTCTTATACGTACTATTCTTTCCCGCATCAACCATCTTAGCCATATAAACATTGTACTCTGCAAGGTTTAGCAATTCATGGCGAATAAGGCCGATTGTTATATCTTTGTTAAATTTGCGATCCTCATCAGAGTGGAGCACCTATTAAAAAAAATTACAAGCTGATTTACTATTCTGTAGAACTGTAAAAAATCAACACCTGACAATCAAACTCATATGAAATACCACCATTTCCAAGTAAAAATAAAAATGAAAATAAAGAACAATAGGCTCTCATTATAAAACAAAATCATTTCCAAAATTGTAACAAGAAATAAAAAATTATAAATATTAAACAGACAACTGCAGTTCTTATGTACATATTCTCAAAACCTGAGAAATGAAATTTTGTACTATTTAAAACCTTCTTCTGTTCAAAATTTGTAGCTCATCAACAATTCAGGCCTCCGTTTTCTATTCCCCTTCAAAGGAATAACTAGAAGATGGGAAGCGGAAAAAACTCAAAATGTATCAGCCCAATTTCGAATACTGGAGGAATCCATGTTTTGAAATAAATAATTTATTGTCACTAAAGAACTTTTCCAAAAACTGTAGAATGTCCATAACGAGCAACCTCAAAGATTACCAAGATTAATTATATCCAGTCTAGAGGAGATGTTGCATTTAGGAGCAAAACAGAAGCAGTATGCTGGCTCAAATATCAAAGTTAAGAATATAATTTGGAGAACTAGAAGAAAGCAAAGATTGACCAAGAAATATTGAAGAGATAGAAGCAGCAAACATGACGTATCCTTGCGTGGAACTTGACACTGTCAATATGGCTGACAGCCACGTCAAATCAGAGTTTGATCTCACTAAAGGATTCCCATAAGAAAGAAACTCTACAAATAATGAAACTAGATAACTTTCTTGGCTTCTATACTATATGGAAGCTAGTTCTTTATAAGAATAGGGGAAAAAAAAAAAAAACTATACAAACTAAACAATATGCTTGAGAATGCACTCAGTCCCATCCTTAAAGTGATGCTAACCATCTGCATTAAAAAAATGTCTTACTCTGAAGGAAACAATTATACATGAGAGAGATAATTGATTAATATATGATGTTCAATCATATAAAGCAAAAGAATAAACTAGAAAGAACTGTTGAAAAACCAAAATTAAGGCAAAAGGAAGAGCCAAAAGGAAGTCAGCTGAGCTGCATTCCAATTAACATGATAAAAGGTGAATGATAAATAGTCACACAGAGAGAATGAGAAAGATCTTGGAAGATCAGACTTTAACATTTGACGCAAGAACACAGTAGACAGAATTGACATGGATTGTTAATATTCATGGGATAAGGAACTGATATTTGTTAGAACAATTTTCTTCATGGTAAATGGTTAGAGTAATCAGTCTGAAAGTTATTATTAATTTTTTTTATCTTTTAAAATTTGTTATATTAGTAGATAAAGACAAAATCTCTACTTTATCAACAGATTGATGCCCTGTAGCATGCCCCTTCATATTAGATGAACTTAACCCTCTATCTACAAGCTTAGGCTTTTAAATGAGATTATGGTTAACAATTCAACATGGTCAAAACCAAGAAAAGTTCCAGAGTTCAAACCTCACTATTAACCCAATATTTAAATAGTTGCACATGTTCGAACTGGCTATGCAGTGAAGCTTGGCCACATGTGCGGGGGTGTGTTGAGAGAAAAAATAATAATATTAGATAAAGCTGGTTAAACCCTCTATCTACAAGCTTAAGCTTTTGTATGAGATAGGGGTTAACAATTGAATACACATGTATACTATGATATCATTTTAAGCATATCCTTTCACCTAACTATGAAGTTGATCAATACTGGAGATACGGAATGATGACAGATTCCTTCCCTTTCACATCCTGAAAACTACACTAAAGTGCTGCCCATATTTCAGTCTTTTCGTTGTCATAGCCAAAACAACAAAAATTATTAAACAATGCTTATAAGATCTTAAGTGTTAGCGGATATGGAAGCTCTAGTTATGGTAAGGATACAACAGCCTAGTTATGGGAAGTCTTGAAGAAGTGATCATGCCTCTTTGGAAGTTTCCATAAACAGATTAGGATACTTCCTAATCTGGTCTTAGGAAAGTTTCCTAATGTTTGTGTATATTGTTTTCCTTTGTAAATATGTAGCTTTCCTTTCTTTGTATCTTCTTTGTTTCCTTTCTTGTATTCATTCTCCCTCCATAAAAGAGGGCTGTATACATTCTTTGAGAATAATGCAAAGAAGTATTTTCTACATGGTATTAGAGCCACTCCTTGCACCCTAACCCTAATTGAACCTTCATTGCACGGGCCCATTCAACCCTAACTGTGCCTTCATTGGACATCTACACCGCCCTTAGTCTGGACAACACTGCTTCCCTTCAGATGGGTCACTGCTTCCCTTTAGATCGGTCTCTTAGAGCCTTGCCTCTACCCTTCTCGCCTCTGTTTTTCTTTAGCTATATCCCTTAGGCCTTCATTGCCATCTAGCCGATCACTCACCATGTTAGAAGTTTTATAAGTCACACCCAGTATGGTAATTAGAGAATCATTACCGGTGGGCCAGATTGCTGGTGCAAGTACTGGTGTTGGAGTTGGGGTGAGTGTTGGAGTTGGAGAGCTACCCGGGGTGCATCTTTCCTACCATTTGGATGGTAGGAACTACCTACAATGGGCATAGCTAGTGAGGACTATACTCAAAGGTCGAGGGAAGCTTGGACACCTCACCTCTCCTCCACCAAAGGTTGCTAATTTGTCATTTCCAACCTGGGACGTAGAGGACTCCCTCATCATGTCATGGCTATGGAATGCCATGCAACCCGTGATTAGTAAAAACTATATGTTTTTAGCTTCTGCTAAAGAAATTTGGGACACCATAAAGCAAACCTACTCTAAGGTTCAAGATGCCTCGGTAATCTTTGACCTTAAGACAAAGATTAACAATACTCGCCAAGCCTCTTTAACTGTGACTAAGTATTTTAATAAGATGAATGGGCTTTGGTTAGAACTCGACCAATACCAAGAAATTAAAATGGTGTGCAACACTAATGCTGCCACTCTTAACTAGATTTTTGAGAGGGATTGAGTTGTGGAGTTCCTAGTAGGTCTTAATAATGAATTTGATCAAATAAGGATTCAGATCCTTGGTAGGGAAAAGCTGCCTTCCTTGAATGAGGTGTTTTCTATTGTAAGAAGTGAGAAAAATAGGAGAAGGGTTATGCTCAATGAGAGAGGGATAGAAGGGTTAGCCATGGTTTCAAATAAAAAGGAAGGAGCATGATTTAAGGCAAGAAGACCAGAAAATAAACCTACTAACTGTGAGGGGCCATGGTGCACTTTTTGTAAGAAACCTAGACATACCCGAGAGACATGTTTCAAACTCCCATGGGAAAGAGGTTGTCCTAAGCAAGGTGGGAGGCTTTAGAAGCATGGCACAAAAGAATTAGGCTTATGTTTCCGCCAAGGAGCATGAGAATGAGGGCATAGCTGGTAAGACAAAATCTTCTTCTACTTCTGATCTTACTCAGCTTAATGCTAAGGAAATCAACAAACTAAAGGCTTTCCTTAAGACTATCCATGATGAAAATTGTGCATTTGCCCAACAAGGTAATTGTTTACATTCTGCCTCTTTTACAGCCCCTAAAACAAATAAAAATGATATTTGGATCCTTGATTCGAGTGCCACTGACCATATGACTGCTGATTAGTTTGTTTTTGACACTTATGAGCCTATTATCACTGCCAAACAGACTACTATCGCCAATGGAACTTCAGTTTCCATTAAAGGTCAAGGTACAGTCATCCTTAGTCCCAATATTACTCTAAAAAAATGTGTTGCATGTTCCAAACCTATCCACCAACCTTGTGTCTATTCATCGGCTTACTTATGACTTGAATTGCCTTGCCATTTTTTCCCCTAATATGTGTGAATTTCAGGCCTTGAATACGGGCAAGATGATTGGTGTTGCCAGGGAACAACACGGGTTGTACTTTTTGGTGCACAAGGGAGGCTGCTCTACTGGAAATCAGCTGTCCAAGGTTACTAGTTCTTCTCAACTCACCTCTAATCCTACTGCTCAGATTTGGCCACAACACTATAGACTTGGTCACCCTTCTTTTCTTCTTTTAAAATCAATGTTTCCTTCTTTGTTTAAGTCTCTAGATCCTAGTGCTTTTCAGTGTGATGTATGTATAATTTCTAAACAACATCATGTGTCATATCCTGCTAATAATAAAAGGTCTTCCAAGCCTTTTTCTTTGGTTCATTGGAATATTTGGGGACCTTCTAAAATACCAAATTGTTCTGGGGCTTACCGGTTCATTTCTTTTATTGATAATTGTACTCGTATGACATGGATTTTCTTATTAAAAGACAAAGAGGCTATTGGAATGATTATGCCCTGTTTTTGCAAGCTAATTTCCACTCAATTTCACTGTTCTATTAAAAAATTTTGAACTGCTAATGCAAAGGATTACTTTAATAATCACTTGCATCAATGTTTCCAACAAAAAGGGATTATCCATAAGTTTTCCTGTGTCGACACTCACACAACAAAATGGAGTGGTTGAATGGAAGATAAGATGTCTTCTTAATGTTGCGAGGACACTTTTCCATCATTATAATGTGCCTAAGCATTTTCGGGGTGAAGCCATTCTTATCGCAGCATACTTGATAAACCGGGTACCCGCCAAAATCCTCAATCACCAATCCCCATTTCAGTCTATGTCTACCCATTGTCTAGACCTAACTTTGCATTCCCCTCTTCCCTTTAAAATCTTTGGTTCTGTCTCTTTCATTAATGTTCCCAAGCAACATAGAGACACGCTTGATCCCAGGGCGCTAAAGTGTATTTTCCTGGGATATTCCCCTACTCAAAAGGGGTACAAATGCTATCATCCCCATACCAATAATTGTTACACTCCTAAAGATGTGACCTTTGTTGAGACCATACCATTCTTTTCTTCACCCAAGGCTAGTCACCAGTAAGAAAATTTAGTTGATGGTGACCACTCTTCTTGCTGTGGGGATGTACTTCCTCTCTTAGAAGCATCCCCAATCTCTATCCCACAGCAACAGTACTCAGCTCCAACCTTACCTGAATCTCATTCTCAATCTCCTGTGGCCTCTCAGTTCCCTCAATCTCCTCCTGCTGCTCAAACTCAGTCTAATAGCAGTGCACCAGCCATTCCTCATCAAGAATAGCTACCAGTAAGGTTTAAAGGATCTCCCAATGTATTTAAAAGGAGACAACCCACTCTAAACTCTCAACAAGCATCACCATCTGATCCTAATCAAGGTAAGGAATTTATAGTCTTTTGTTCCAGAACCTTCTAACCCAATCTATGATGATCTAGACCTTCCTATTACTGTTAGAACGGGGGTCAGAAGCTATACCCAGCATCCCTTGGCCAATTTTTTATCCTATCATCGGTTGTCATGGAGTCACAAAGGTTTCCTAACATCATTGGATTCAATTATCATTCTAAATCAGTAGATAAGGCTTTAAGAGATCAGAATTGGAAGCAAGCCATGTTGGAAGAGATGAGAGCACTGAAGAAAAATCAAACATGGGAGATTGTTTCTCGACTAAAGGGGGTCACGCCGGTAGGCTGTAAGTGGGTTTTCAATGTGAAATATAAGGCTAATGGGACATTGGAAAGATATAAAGCCAAGTTGGTGGCCAAATGATATACTCAATCCTATGGCATAGATTAATTTTGAGACATTTTCCCTTGTGGTAAAGATGACAACAATGAGAATTCTTATTTCATTGGCTGCTTATTTTGGATGGAAATTACAACAATTTGATGTAAAAAAAATGCATTCTTACATGGAGACCTAGAAGAAGAAGTTTTTATGGATTTGCCTCCAGGATTTCAAGAAGGAGATGCCGGGAAAGTATGTAGATTCAAGAAAGCTCTTTATGGGCTCAAGCAGTCCCCAAGGGCCTGGTTTGGCTGATTCTCTAAAGCCATGAAGACTATGGGATACAATCAAAGCATGGGTGATCACACTCTCTTCATAAAACACTCAAGGGAAGGTAACGTTACTGTTGAAAACTGAAACAAGCAATAAGAATATGGCTTGGATTGGGAAAACTCGGAAGGAACTCCACTTTCGTCTTGATTTCTTGAATACTCCATAAGGAGTTTAAATAGACTAGAGTTCCTACAATCTAGGAAATTTAAAATAAAAACAAACTTATTTAAAATACAAATACAACAATATATCTAAGATATAACAAATCTCCTAAATTTTAGAGATAGATAAGATCCTATCTCTTCCTAGATTTTAGAGAGGTTGGAGCTGCTTTATCTTAATCATAATTGGAGACATTATCTTGATCACCATATTTCAACACTCCCCCTCAAGTTGGGGAATGAATATCTACCATTCCAAGCTTGCATATTAAATCTTCAAACCTCTTGGCTGCCAAGCCTTTTGTGAATACATCAGCTACCTGTTCCTCAGATGACACATGAGGGAGATATGGATTAGTCCTGCATCCAATTTTTCTTTGATAAAGTGTCGATCTATCTCAATATGTTTTGTCCTATCATGTTGAACAGGATTGTGTGCAATACTTATAGCAGATTTGTTATCACAAGATAACCCAATTGCTCCCTTAGCTTTTATCTTCAAATCGTCTAGGATAATCTTGAGCCATAACAACTCACATATTCCAAGGGCCATAGCCCTAAACTCTGATTCTACACTTGATCTAGCCACAATACTTTGTTTCTTACTCCTCCAAGACACTAGATTCCCACCTAGGAATACATAATATCTTGTGGTTGATCTTCTATCAGTGATAGACCCTGCATAGTTCGCATCAGTAAAGCCTTCAACATCAATTTCCCTTCCTCTTTTAAACAATAGACCTCTACCTGGATTAGTCTTGAGATAGCCAAGTATCCTCCTTACAGCTTGCATGTGCTCCTCAATTGGGTTATGCATGAATTGACTCACAAGACTGACAACAAAGGTAATATCAGGTCTAGTATGAGAAAGATATATTAACCGGTCCACTAACCTTTAATATCTACCTTTGTCAATTGGTTGACTATTAGGATTCTGCCATAGTTTTCTATTAGGTTCCACTGGGACACTAGAACCCTTGCCTCTAGTAAGCCCTATTTTAGCAAGTAGATACAAAATATATTTACGTTGAGATAGGAAGATACCATCCTTAGAGTAGGCCACTTCAATGCCCAAGAAATATCCGAGGATACCAAGATCCTTGATTTCAAATTCTTGGGCCAGATTCCTTTTTAGCAATATTTGTTCCTCCTCATCATCTCATGTCACAATTATGTCATCCACATATACTAGCAAGGTTGTAATTTTTCCTTCCCTTGAGTGCTTCATGAAGAGTGTATGATCACCTTGGCTTTGACTGTATCCCATAGTCTTCATGGCTTTAGAAAACCTTCCAAACCAGGCCCGTGGGGACTGTTTGAGCCCATAGAGAGCTTTCTTGAACCTGCATACTTTTCCCTTTTCTTCTTCTTGAAATCCTAGAGGCAACTCCATGTACACTTCCTCTTCTAAGTCTCCATGAAGAAAGGCGTTCTTAACATCAAATTGTTGCAATGTCCATCCAAAACATGCTGCCAAAGAAATTAAAATTCTCACTGTTGCCATCTTAGCTACTGGAGCAAATGTTTCAAAATAGTCTATGCCATAGGATTGAGTGTATCATTTGGCTACTAACCTGGCCTTGTACCTGTCCAATGTTCTATCAGCCTTGTATTTTACATTAAAAGCCCATTTGCAGCCTACTGGAAAAACCCCTCTTGGTCGTGACACAATTTCCCAAGTTTGATTTTTATTTAAGGCTCTCATCTCTTCTATTATGGCTTGCTTCCAATTCTGATCTCTTAGGGCCTCTTCTACTGAGTTAGGAATGACAATTGAATCCAAAGATGCTAGAAACCCTTTGTGTTTTTGAGATAGCTTGTGGTAGGACAAGAAATTAGTTAGGGGATGCTGGGTACAGCTTCAGACACCCTTCCTAACAGCAATAGGAAGATCTAAATCATCGTAGCTTGGGTTAGAAAGATTAGATCAGTCTGGAACAGGAAGCTGGGAGTCTGAAACAGGAAGCTGGGATTTATTTTCTGGGATAAAAGATTGTATAAATTCCTTACCTTGACTAGGATCAAATGATGGTACTTGCTGTGGATCCAGAATAGGCTGTCTTCTTCTGAAAATATAAGGAGATCCCTTAAAACGGCCTGGAAGCTGCTGGCTGGATTTCAGGTTATGAGTCTCAGGAACAATCTGAGGTGAGGGAGGACAAGAAGAGGATTGAGAGGAAGGAAGCTGCTAAGATTGAAGCTGTTGTGATTGAGGGATGTCAGGTAGTTGAAAAATATCCCCAACCGCTGCCTGGTCACCATCCAAGTGCTCCCCCCGGTGACCAGTTTGTTAAGAAGAGAAAAAGGGTTGGGATTCAACAAATGTAACATCCTTGGAGATATAAAATTTCTTTGTCATTGGATGATAGCATTTGCATCCCTTTTGGATAGGGGAATAGCCTAGGAAAACACACTTTAGGGCCCTAGTATCAAGTTTGTCTCTGTTTTTCTTGGGAATATGGACAAAAGAGACACACCAAAAGACCTTTAGTGGAAGAGGAGAATGCAGATTTAGATCTGGGTAATGAGTAGATAGAAGTTGAAATGGTGTTTGATGGTTTAGGATTTTTGAGGGTACACGGTTTATCAAGAAGGTTGTTGTAAGAGTGGCTTCCCCCTAGAAATTCTTAGGCACATTATGATGATGTAGGAGACTTCGAGCAAAATTAAGAAGGTGTCTCATCTTCCGTTCCGTCACTCCATTTTGTTGTGGAGTGTGGACACAAGAAGACTCATGAACTATCCCTTCTTGTTGAAAGAATTGATGCAAATGATTGTTAACATAGTCCTTTGCATTATCAGTTCAGAATTTCTAAATTGAGCACTTGAATTGAGTGGAAATTAGCTTACAGAAATATGGCAAAATGGTGCTAACAACAGCTTTATCTTTTAATAAAAAAAACCCAAGTCATCCGAGTACAATCATCAATAAATGAAATAAACCATCGAGTCCCTGAACAATTTAGTATGTTAGAGGGTCCCCAAAGATCGAAATGAACCAAAGAGAAAGGTGTAGATGATCTCTTATTACTAGGGGGATAGGACACTCGGTGATGTTTAGAAACATCACACTGAAATTCACTAAGATCTAGGGACTGAAACAAGGAAGGAAACATTGTTTTAAGAAGAGGAAATTGAGGATGGCCAAGTCTATAATGTTGTGGTCAAACATGTGCAGTGTGGTTAGATGTAAACTGAGAGAATCCAGTAGTCTCAAAACCTTGATTTTCAGCCGAAGGGTAACCTCCTTTTCTTTCCAGAAAATACAACCCATGTTGTTCCCTAGCTGCACCAATCATCTTCCCGGTCTTCAGGGCCTGAAATTCACGCACATTGGCAGAGAAATTGGCATGGCAGTTTAGATCATTAGTAAGCCTATGGATAGACACAAGATTGGTGGATAGATTTGGCACATGTATGGCCTTTTGATGGGTAATATTAGGGCTGAGGATGACTGTTCCTCGACCTTTAATGGACACTGAAGTCCCATTAGCAATGGTGATCTGTTTAGAGGTTACAATAGGTTCATAAGTGTCAAAAAACAATGGATCAGGGGTCATATGGTCAGTGGCTCCTGAATCTAGGATCCAAATGTCATTCTTATCAGATTTAGAGGTATTAAGAGAGGTTGAATGTAAACAATTACCTTGTTGGACGAAAACATAGTTTCCATCGCTGATAGTCTTAAGGAAAGCCTTAAGTTTGTTAATCTCCTCACCATCAAGTTGGGCAAGATCAGTACTTGGGTTTTGATTCTGTCTTACTGGTTGTTTCTCCTTCCTCGTGCTCTTTGGTAGATATGTAGGCCTGTTTTTGTGTTGCCATATTTTTGAAACCTCCCATCTTCTTTAACACAGCCTCATTGCCATGAAGTTTGAAGCAATGATTTCGGGTATGCCTAGACTTGTTGCAGAAACTACACCACAGTCCCTCACGATTCTTTGCCTCTGTTTTACCCATTCTGAACCGTGTCCCATCCTTTTTTGTTGTAACCATGGCTGATCCTTCTGTTCCACTATCACTCAACATGACTCCCCTTCAATTTTCTTCACTCCTCACCATAGCAAAGACTTCATTCAGGGATGGTAACTTCTCCCTTCCAAAGATCTGAATCCTTACTTGATCAAACTCAGCATTCAATCCAGCTAGGAATTCCACAATCCTATCTCTTTCAATAATCCGGCTAAGAGTGGCATCATCATCATTGCATATCATCTTGATTTCTTGATATTGATCTAGCTCTAACGAAATCTCATTCATCTTGTTAAAGTACTCGATAACAATTAGAGATGCTTGTCGAGTGCTATTAATCTTTGTTTTGATATCAAAGATAACCGAAGCATCTTGTACCTTGGAATAAGTCTGCCTAATGGTATCCCAAATAACCTTGGCCGAATCTAAGAACATATGGTTTTTACTAACCTCCGGTTGCATGGCACTCCATAGCCATGACATGATAAGGGAGTCCTCGATATCCCATGCCGGAAAAGCTAGATCAGTAGACTTTGGTGGTGAAGCAGTGAGATGTCCTAGTTTCAGGAAGGTTCAAACAAGTTGCGCCCATTGGAGATAATTTTTACCATCCAATCTATAGGATACATCCATTCCAGAAGTTCTCCACTGCCGGAGCCAGAGAAGGTTCCTCCACTTCCATTTGTATCGATAATTAGATCCGGTTCTGACTCACCAGTAGCTAGGCCAGGATTAATCTCCGAGATAATTGACATCCTTAGTAACAAAGACACCAAGAGAAGGCAATGAAGGCCTAAGAAAGGAAACAAAGAATGAGAGACAAGGGTGCAATGAAGACACGGGTGCAATGAAGACACGATCAGGTTCTATGAGCAGAATGAAGGCTCTAATACCATGTTGAAAACTGGAACAAGCAATAAGAATATGGCTTGGATTGGGAAAACTCGGAAGGAACTCCACTTCCGTCTTGATTTCTTGAATACTCCATAAGGAGTTTAAATAGACTAGAGTTCCTACAATCTAGGAAATTTAAAATACAAACTAACTTATTTAAAATACAAATACAACAACATATTTAAGATATAACAAATCTCCTCAATTTTAGAGATAGATAAGGTCCTATCTCTTCCTAGATTTTAGAGAGGTTGGAGCTGCTTTATCTTAATCATAATTGGAGACATTATCAACATTATCTTGATCACCATATTTCAACAGTTACTACTTTGCTAGTCTATGTCGATGACATAATTGTCACAGGTGATGATGAGGAAGAACAGAGGGTGCTGAAAGGGAATTTAGCCCAAGAATTTGAAATTAAAGATCTCTGTGTCCTCAATCACTTCTTAGGAATTGAGGTGGCCTACTCTAGGGATGGTATTTTTCTATCTCAGAGAAAATATATCTTGGATTTGTTGGCCGAATCAAAGCTGACTGGGGGAAAAGTGTCTAGTATTCCAGTAGAACCTAATTGCAAATTGTGGCAAAATCTTGGTAGTCAACCAATTGATAAGGGTAGATATCAACAGTTGGTTAGCCGTTTGATATATCTCTCCCATACTAGGCTAGGCCAGATATCACATTTGTTGTTAGTCTTGTAAGCTAATTTATGCACAACCCAACTGAAGAACATATGAAGGCCGTAAGGAAAATCCTTGGCTACCTAAAAGCTACCCCAGGTAAAGGAATACTGTTCAAAAAAGAAAATGCATTGGACGTTAGAGGCTTTACTAACACTGATTATGCTGGATCCCTTACTAATAGAAGATCAACTACAGGGTATTGTGTTTTCCTAGGTGGAAATCTAATGTCTTGGAGGAGCAAGAAACAGAGTGTTGTGGCTAGATCAAGTGCAGAATTAGAATTTAGGGCAACGGCTCTTGGTATATGTGAGTTGCTTTGGCTAAGGATCATTCTAGAGGACTTGGAGATCGAGACTCAAGGTGCACTTAGGCTGTTTTGTGACAACAAGTCAGCCATAAATATTGCACACAATTCTATCTAGCATGATAGAATGAAGCACATTGAAATTGATCATCACTTCATAAAAAATAAAAAAAAAAGATAGATGCAAGCCTCATTCAAATCCCTCATGTTTCATCTGAGGAACAGATGGCTGATATTTTCACAAAGAGTCTAGCAGCCAAGAGATTTGAAGATCTATACGCAAGCTGAGAATGGCAGATATTCATTCTCCAGCTTGAGGGGGAGTGTTAGATGATACAAAAGCTCTAGTTATGGTAAGGATACAATAGCCTAGTTATGGGGAGTCTTGAAGAAGTGATCATGCCTCTTTGGAAGTCTCTATAACCAGATTAGGATACTTCCTAATCTGGTCTTAGGAAAGTTTCCTAATGTTTATGTTTGTGTATATTGTTTTCCTTTGTAAATATGTAGCTTTCCTTTCTTTGTATCATCTTTGTTTCCTTTCTTGTATTCATTCTCCCTCCATAAAAGATGGCCATGTACATTCTTTGAGAATAATGCAAAGAAGTATTTTCTACATTAAGCAATATTGAATAACACAAAACTCCATATTCCCACCTCCCCAAACCCAACACCCCCCTCCAAAAAAATAAAAGGAAACTAAAAAAGAAAGAAAGAAAGGAAAAAAGAGGAAAACCATAATTTGTAAATGGCAAAGCTGATTTGACATCCCTCTCCCCCAATTTGACCACTTCAATAGCATCCATTGATCACTAGTTGGTAACTAGCATAAAGCCTTTCCGATGACACGATTCATCAGATAGAAATGGTACTGAAGTGGCCAGCGATGGTAATACAACTTCAGTATAAGAGTACAATGTGCAAGATTATTACCAACCCAAAACTGTCATATACGGGAAAGATTGCATTTGCAAGAAACCATCATATTTCTTTCTGAGGAGCAACTCAAGTTATTTTAAGCTGTAAAACTATTCCAGCAAAGAAGACCAAGTAATAAGAGCCTACCCAACTAGTCAGCTCCTTGACCACAAGCTTACTAGCATCACGAATGGCAGCCAGAACAGCTAGACGAGCAGCAACATGTACAGTATCTGATGTATTTTCATATAAAACCCTGAAAACCTGAGACATAGAATAGTTTGACACTCAAGAATTTACGACAAATGAATTAAACAAAGATGTGGAAAATGTACAGTATCTGATGCATTTTCATATAAAACCCTGAAAACCGGTGACACCGGTTTGACACTTGAGAATTTACAACAAATGAATTAAACAAAGATGTGGAAAATTTTGACCTTCAGGTAAATACCTTTTGAGCCACAGCTAATGCAGCTTCATCTCGGCTTACACATCTGAGAAAAATTTCAGGAACCTCAAGAATAACAGCCTGAAAGTACATGTACCATTTGATTTACGTTTTCATGTCCCCCATTAAAGTTTTAGATAAGCACTCACATAAGGAACATGTGAGAGTAAAAGGAAGATAATGGAAATCAGTACCAAAGCATATTCTTGGTAAGGAAGTGATGAAAAGGAAACACGCTTCAGCTGAATAAATTGTACATGGTTAACCAGGAAAAAAGAATAAGCAGGATACCTGAATATCTGCAACTTTAGCACCATTTGTTACCAGAGTTTCCACCTGCAATCCATTTTAAAATGAGTCACCAGTTAAGCTACATTGTCAAGCAAAAAGGAATTGCAGAAGAGAAATTAGGACCAAGAAACTTTTTTACAACAAACAAACCAAATAGGAAAGAAAGTATATGGGTTCATAGAATAGAGTATCAAAAAATAAAAATATATAGCTAGAAATGATTAGCCCTATGGAAAAATGTTATCCCAGATGCACCTATGTGTGGAAACATTTTCATTTTTTGTTTCATGAAGGATAGATAATTGGAGTTTGGAATTCATGCAGCACCCGACCAAGTGAAATTAATGCTTGTGATATTGTTCTTGATGATGATTGGATAAGGATAAACATAGATAGAAGCATCAATTTATAAGACATCAAAGGATCAGGGGCTGTTTCAGGCTTCTATCTCCCACAGAAAGTGTTGGTACACACTCAACAAAGTTCTGATTTCAAGTTTCAATATTTCATACATATAAATTATGTCATTTCCAGCAAGATACAGTTTAAGTTTTCATAATACAAGAGGAGACACAATACCACTGTGTGCATTGGTTAGACAAAGTTGATACTTTTCATGATAGAAAACAATGGTAACAAGGAAGCACATATGCCAAAAATGAAAGAATGTGATGAATCAAAAAGGTAACCAAGTGGACATTATAGCACATAGTGCAGTGTCTAATCATCATCATTACATTGTGATAAAGTAGATTATATTTTAACATTCTAGACCATACAAGGGATGGGAAGAAAGACTATCTTGGGCTAGATAACGATTGGAAAGACTGAATAAAATCATGTAGGCATCTCTAAAGCATGTTCAATTGTATGTTGATGTATTACAGCTATAGATAAATAAAATGTGATAAATTCATTCTTGGAGTTATCTTACTTTTATGTTATGATGTGAGCAAAGTTAAATCCCCAATAATGAAGACTAGACCTGGGACCGAAATGGGAACTGAGGAACTAATTGCATGCAAAGGTATCAGAGAGAGACATCCATTTGGTGGGAAGACTCCTTTGACTTTGTGTGGCAAGATTGCAGGATGGCACCCGGAAAGGGGTGGAGTGCTGGAACCAGAATATGCACGTAATACTGATCATAGTAGTACAATGAAAAAAGCAAAAATACCAACCAACTGTTCAGGAAGCTATTTGATACCTTTTCTGAAATTATTTGGTATTTCTCCAATGCTTCACCTGTGGTCAACAAAGGCTCTGAAGCACTACTTCTTGGGGGCTCTCTTGCAGAAGTTGAAAGTAATGGCTGTGAAGAAGATGCCATTTCCTTGAAATGAGAAAAAGAATTTGTCAACAAGAAAGAGTCTCATGAAGAATACGAACCTGAGTAGACAATATTTCACTCACTTCTGTATTGTTGGAAGTTTCCACAGAAAGTATTTCAGGAGCTGAGGCAGAAGGAAGTGATGCACCAAGAGCATCATTTTCAAACTGTTGTAGACCAACTCTACCAGTTGCGCTAGTAAAAGGAGAGGGCACACTGAGATATTACCAAAAAATTACAAACAAATTATATAGTCAAATTAAAGAATGATTAAATAAAAAACTGAAAATATTGAAAGGAAAAGACCTATGAAGATGTGAACTCCACTCAGGGACAAGATAAAAGGGTTCAGCATCTGCATTAAATCCTGCTCTCCGTGAACCAGAAGAAGAAAGGCCTGGGTTCAGTTTTCCTGATGATGAAGTAAGCCTATTGGACACACCAACTGCAGATGAAGCTGAAGAACCAACTGAAGGGACCTCTGAGCTATGCTTTGACTGATTCAGCCAGGGTAACCAAACCGACTCCTGACAGAAAAAAACAATATAGAAAAATGGTATCATAGAATATCATCCTCATCAGCCATCACAAAGAGGATTTGAAGATGGATACCTCATAAATACCAGCATGACCTTTTGTATGTAGAGCCGAATTAAAATATTTAGGACATACATCCTCTATGTGCTTCCTCCTTATAGCAAGTTGTTGACCTATTTCTCATCAATGGAGTGTATTGCCTGCATAAAGGAATAAAGGCTCAAAAACCACCACAAGAAAAATCAATATTCTTATCATCTTACAGCCAATAAACAATGCCATAACCAGAGGTCTCATGCCAATGGCCTTGAGTAGTCATTTGCCTTTACATACAGATAAATTGACATAAATAAATATTTATATGCATGCCTTTATAACATGTTTTCCAATGTGCGAACAACTAAAACAACAAAATCAATTCTCCTGATAGAAACAAAAATTTGGAGAGCAGAGTCCATAGTGCCCTAAACACATTCATATTTTCATCTTATTTTATTATTTATTTATTTTCGTATGTGTGGGGGGGGGGGGGGGCTGGGGGCACCGGGGGGAGAGAGAACCAATCTAACCTTATTTTTTGCAGCATGTACAATCAGTGCACAGCCCAGATCAAGGTTATCATCAGTAACAAGTTGCACAGCTTGTTCAAGAAGTTCACTTGCTATGTTTAGATCCTGAAGCGAAACCCTAAGCTGACTTGTTACTGATCTACGCAGATGTCCCTAGCGGTAACCAAACAATCATCATCAAATCTGAGGCAGTAAAGGTGGGGATATACAAAATGTTAATCAGAACACCAGAAAAGATCTCCAGTTTCAGACTAAACCTTGCATGCTATATAAGCTAAACTTGCAGCCAGACTGGCAACCATCAAGTGCACTACGTTCCATAAGCGGGTCTCATCTAACTCCATGGCAAAATCCTGCAACATACTATGTAGTAAGACAGCAACAAATAACAACTTAGCACATATGTATAATGAAAAGAAGGGGTACTAAGAAACCTTCGAAATCATTTCCCTTGTTGTTTGACTTGCTATAGAAAAAGTACGCTGCACTATATTGGAAACTACCTCCTTGATTGCTTTATCTATAGCAATTGGAATGGCTCTGTAACAAAGATACAAAATTTGTTATGCAAGATATGATCAGTTCCTCAGCAACTAGGGAAAGAAAATTTGAATTACAGTTCCAAACCTCTGGAATTGCAGGTGGAGGCCAAGGGCATGAAGCTTTGGGTTTACAGTAATTTGTTGTTCAATATTTGATACAGACATTTGAAGCTGCAAACAACACCAGCTTGTGAAGAGCAGATGACGAACGATTAGATGAATAGAAGAAGGAAACACAACCAGACCTGAATATCAGAAATTGGCGATTGTTGTAGCAGTCTTTGCCCAGAAGGGAGCTGATTTGAGAGAGCTACAGCTAACACCTTTTCCTCAGTCGCTGTAGCAGAAGAAACTTGGAGAGAAACAGGATGCTAGATCCATGACAATGACATTAGATTACTAAAAAGATGCAAAGTAGGCAACATCACATTGAGGAAATAAAAAATAACACAAACCTGAGATATTAAACTTGAATGGCCACTGGGATGAGATGGGCTGCCAATATCAAGTGGTAGTTGAACCCCATTTTGGGTAGATGGCATACCAGGTTTGACTGCATCAACTATCTGTTGTCGAGCATCTTTGCTGGAGAAGTCCGGATTTCCTTCAGCTTTTCGTATCCTATCCTTCAGAAGTGAAGTTGGAGGTTCTGCCTTCAGATCAACGTCAAGGTTCTTGAATAGGACCTGAAGCACCAAAATCATACAGTAAATATGAACAGATGGCCTTTGAAATCAAGAGATGCATTCTGGACAGAACTAATGCATGAAAGACATTCTTTTTATAGGTAATATATGTAGACATGGACACGTGCACATAAATACCTCAATGTCAAACTTAAGGTTCATTTTTAAACTTGGCATTGCATGAATCTCAGCAAGTAATTGAAGAATTGACATGGTCCAAGGATTAGGAGGTCGGTAAGCCAGACTGCTTGGGCATGGTTCCAAAATCTGCACCAAGAGATAGATATTATAGAGTATATCACAGCATCAAAGTCTGAAGCATACACCTGAGTTTCCAGAATAACCAACCATACCTTGGAGGTGAATGGAATTACTGCAATCATCAAACCCTTTTCATAAGCCTGTTGGAAAACATGCAAAATGGTAGAGCAAGAACGTATTGAAAATGTGTGTGATAAGGGAATGTAATTGACAAGAAGGAAAATCTTAATCAGAAAAAATTCCCCAAAAGTGTTCCAGAATGAAGAGTTACCTGCATGATCAAAGATTTGGGGTCAATCTCTCGTGCCCTCAAAACTTGATTTTTACCAATTGTAATCTTTCCCAGCCAACTTCCCAGATTCTTCAGCAAGGAACGCTCTTCAGAACTTGATTTTATAAGTTCTGAGCCCAATAGAACCTGAAAAATATGTAGATGTTAATTTCTTCTCCATTAATTAATCCTACCAAAAACAAACATTTATAAGAGATAAACCTTGCAGTTCTCATAAGTGGCTTGTAGAATGTCTCTCTGCAAAGTTTTTGAGTTAACTTTGTCTAGGAACTTCAAGTACAAGTCGTGAAAATTTGGCTCAATGCTTGCCCTGTCGAGAAGCCAAATATGACAAAAGTGGATGAGGGGGGCATTAGATCAGGATTGTTAACAAGAATATACGTCAAAAGTGGATGAGGGGGGCATTAGATCAGGATTGTTAACAAGAATATACGTCAAAAGTAAGACTTAAGTAGTGAATGATAAAGAAGAGGATAAATATGTGCAAAGGGACAAACATAGATACCCATATAAACACTTACTGTTTAAGGTTCCAGATATATCTTAGAGTGTAAGTTGTATATGAAAGAATTTACTCTGGAAAATTCAGTCTTCCAACAGCTTTAATAAAATCAAAAAATAAGAGAGTTTCCCATTGCCATCACTCAACCATGCTGGACAGTCAAAAACTTCCTTTCTACAACATTAACAGATTTTACATTCCCTTCAAATGGAGTCAAGGAATTGAGAACTCTCTAAGAAGAATGGACACTTCTAAGAAGGTGCCATGCATGTTGTTATCTATAGAAACTAGACAACTAGAGCATTCAATGTTGTAAGAATAGAATATGTAAGATAGTCAACTCTGTTGTTGTTGCCAAAATACAACAATATATATTTTTTTTTTTACGTGGGAGAATGTAAGGTGTGTGGTTGATCACGGGAGTTTCTAGAGACTTCTGAGTCTTAAGGGTTTTGAGAGTCAAGTGTCCCGAGAGTCTTGTCACCAAGGTGCGATGAGAGTAAAATCTCGTCTCTAACGTGCACGTGCGCTGAGCCCACCAGATCATTAGGCCACCAGATCATCAGACCCCCAGCTCACCTTGGTCACGAGACCTTAGGTCGCCTTGGTCATGAGACCTCAGCTTCCCTTGGTCACGAGACCTTAGCGCACATGCACGTTGGAGACGAGATTTTACTCTCATCGCACCTTGGTGACAAGACTCTCGGGACACTTGACTCTCAAAACCCTTAAGACTCAGAAGTCTCTAGAAACTCCCATGGTCAACCACGCACCTTACATTCTCCCACGTAAAAAAAAAAATAGATTGTTGTATTTTGGCAACAACATCTGTAAATGTAGAAAGTAGAATATCCTAAGCACAATCCTAGGATCTAGAATGTATACAAAATAGTGTAATGTGTCTCTGTAAGATATAGAAAATACAGAATATTTGTTAGAATGCGATTCTGACAAGAAAAGTTCGCTCGCAATTCAGAGAGAATTACGTGGGAACTGGTGGATTAGAAGAACAGAAAGAACAGAGGGAGAGAAATAGAGAGAAAGAGAGAGAGAATTCGAGAAGGTGAGAAGGAGATTGATTCAATTGAATTCCCAAAAGATGCTTCTCCTGGTGGTGAAGGTTGGTTATATACTTACCAAGCCTTGGCGCCAATATTTGGCTTACATTTGAATTAAAAGCCATGTGTTGTAACTACCTATCTACTCCTTATCATAGCAATACCCTTTACCCTTCTACCTTGGTAATCTCTTTATTTACATTATAGCCCCGTGACAAATTTCCCCTTGCCAGAAACATTACTTGTCCTCAAGTAATTCACAAAAGTCCTGCTGCCCTCAGATTGCTTCAGGAGGTCAAGAAGATACTCCCAAGTGTTGTTTTCAGGGTGGAGATTGGACCAGCAAACGAAGACCTCTGTGATAGGTGTTTGCTGCTTGTAGATTATTCTCCTATCCACTATAGCGATAGGCTCAGGCTCCTGTTGTGCTGGTTGTATTGCTAATGGTAGGGCGGAGCTGACTGGATTGGAGCCCGGGGAAGGCTTGAGGAGTGAGACATGGAACGCGGGGTGTATGTGAGACCCTTCTGGAAGTTGGAGTCTGTAAGCCACTTGTCCCACCGTGGCTATCACTTCATAAGGCCCGTAGAATTTAGGACTCAGCTTAGTCATTGATCTAGGGGAGAAAGTTTCCAGTTGGGCTTGCCTCAATTTCAAGTACACCTTGTCTCCCACCGCGAAGACCCGCTCACTCCTTTTTCAGTCCGCATATTGCTTCATTCTATTTTGGGCACTGACTAGCTCCTCCCTTAGGGTCTACAACATCTGCTGCCTTTGAACTAAATAATCGTCCACTGTAGCTACCTGACTATGATTTCCTCCCAGTGGTAGAAGAGGAGGTTTGTATCCATATAGTGCTTCAAACGGTGTCATCTTTAGCGAGGAGTGTGGGGTGGTATTGTACCACCATTGAGCCAGCGAAAGCCATTTGTGCCACCCAGTAGAATTCATCAGGCTCACACATTTTAAGTACATCTCGAGGCATCGATTAGTCCTTTTAATCTGTCCATCCGTCTCCAGGTGGTAGGAGGATGACATGTGCAGCTGCGTTCCTAGGGATTTCATTAGCTCTTTCCATAAGAGGCTAGTAAAGACTTTGTTTCTGTCAGAAACAATCACCTGAGGCAACCCATGTAACTTGCCCACTTGATCTAAGAAGACTCTGGCCACCTCCTATGCTGTAAAGGGGTGTGATAAACCCAAGAAATGGGCTTATTTGGTTATACGATCCACCACCACTAACACACAGTCCCTACCTTCTAACTTCGGTAATCCTTCTATTAAATCCATGCTGATGTAAGTCCATGCTTGGTAGGCACTGGTAAGGGCTACAGCAACCTTGGGAGGTGAATGTTTTCACAGTCCTTCACATTCTCCACCACTGCTCTTCTTAACCCTGGCCAGTAGAATAGTTGTTTAATCTTGTTGTAAGTGTTATGTATCCCCGAATGGCCACCCATAGGAGAATCATGTAATGCCTCTAGAATCTTTTGTTTGAGAGTCTCATCTTCACCAATTATGATTATGTCCTTATATCTCAGCAGTCCATTTCGCAAGGAATAGCCTAGTTTGTTGTCTGGGTCTAGGATCATTTGTTCCATCAGTTCCCTAATCCACTCTCCTATTGTATAACTAGTTGTTACCTCCCGAAACCAATCTGGAGTAATTGCAGCGATAGCCGCTGAGGCCCCTTCTTCTACACAACAAGATAGAGCATCGGCTGCTTTGTTCTCCTGGCCTCTCCGGTACTGAATAACATAGTTGAGTCCCATTAACCTTGACATCCCTTTCCTCTAAAGGAGGGTATGAAGTTTCTGTTGTAACAAAAACTTAAGGCTTTCGTGATTTGTCTTTATAATGAACCGCCCTCCTTTAAGGTAGTGTCCCCACTTCTCCATGGCTATTAGAATAGCCAGCAACTCCTTATCATACACACTAAGGCCCAAATGCTTAGGGGCCAATGCTTGGCTAATGAAAGCCAACGGTCTTCCTCTTTGTGTCAGTACTGCCCCCATCCCACTGTCACTTGCACCGGTTTCTAGTACAAAAGGTTGATTAAAATCAAGTAGGCTTAGTGTGGGCACCTTACTCATGGCCACTTTCAATCTTTCAAACGCTTCCTCTGCCCTTTCATTCCAGTGAAAGCCTTCCTTTTTTAGTAGCTTTGTTAGTGGTCTATTGAGGGTGCCATAGTCTTTGACAAATCTATGATAATAGCTTGTGAGGCCCAAGAATCCCTGTAGAGCTTTCACATTAATCGGTCTAGGCCATGCAATCATTACTGCCACCTTTTGGGGATCTGTACTAACTCTCGCCCCCGAAATGACATGGTCAAGATACTCCACTTGAGATTGTGCAAATGCACATTTAGACTTCTTAATGTACAACTTATTGAATCGGAGGACTTGTAGAGTTATCCTTAAGTGCTCTAGGTGTGTGGCAAAAGTGGGGTTGTATACTAGAATGTCATCAAAGAATACCAAGATAAATTGGCGTAGGTAGGGTTCAAATATTTGGTTCATAAGTGCTTGGAAAGTTGTTAGAGCGTTAGTCAATCCAAAGGGTATTACCAAGAATTCATAATTCCCTTGGTGGGTTCTAAACGCAGTTTTGTAGATATCATTGGGGTGCATTCTAATTTGGTGATATCCAAATTTGAGGTCAAGTTTAGAGAAAACTTTGGCTCCGTGCAATTCATCTAACAGGTCTTCTATAATGGGTATAGGGAATTTGTTCTTCATGGTTAAGGAATTGAGTTGGCGGTAATCAATACAAAACCGCCAACTGTTGTCTTTCATCTTGACTAATAGCAAGGGAGAGGTATAGGGGCTGGTGCTTGGTCGTATAACAGAAGTATTTAGCATGTCTTTGATCATGCGTTCAATTTTGGCCTTTTGTTTTGGGGGGTATCTATATGAGCGGATGTTAACTGGTTCAGTATTAGGTTTAAGGTTGATAGTGTGGTCGATTGGCCTTGGGGGTGGTAGAGACTTAGGCTCCTCAAACAAGTCCTCAAATTCATCTAAGAGTAAATTAAGAGAATCTAATTGAGTTACCTCCCAAAGAGCTTTTGTGGTTTCCACCGAATTCAGTATGGACTGCCCTTCATCTTTTGTTCCTTCCTTCCCTTCCACGGCATGTACTGAGAAGAGATGGGCTACTTGTGTCCATTTGCTCTTGAGTAGCTTATGTAACCTTTTGCTAGAGATCATCTTACATGTCCCTGTCTTCACACTGCCAGTTAGGGTCATCCTCCTTCCCCATTTCTGGAATGTCACCTCTATCTTGTTAAAGTCGAAGCAAATGGGGCTGACTTCCCTCATCCAATCGACTCCTAGGACCATATCACATCCCCCAATTTTAGTAGGCGTAGATTAGCCTCAAAGTCTCCCCCCTGCATCTGCCAACAAAACCCCACACAAGCGGATTTGCACAAAACCTTCTGACCGTTAGCTATAGTTACTAACAGTGGCTGAGTCCCTATGAGGTTGCATTTCAATCTCCTTGCTAACCCCTCGTCCAGGAAGCTATGAGTGCTTCCACTATCAATCAGAATAGTCAAACTCTTATCTCTTACCTTCCTTTCCACCTTGATAATTTTATTGGTCACCACTCCCCTTAGAGCGTGTAGGGAGATCTCCACCTTCTCTTCTTCCCCTTCCTCTTCTAGAATGTCATCGTCTTCTTCTTCTCCCACTTCTTCGGCCCCCTCTAGTAGCAACAACTGCCTTTTACATTGGTGGCCTGGGGTGTATTTGTCTCCACACTTGAAATAGAGGCCTGCTAATCGCCTATACTCCGTCAAATTCCCTTGGATTGGTTGGGGAGGTGCTGGTAGGGTTGCCAAACCCTTGCTACCTGAACCCATGGTTCCTCCATTCCTTCCCCATCCTTTGTTATTTACTTGCAAGGGTACCACCTGCCACCCTTTATTTACACCCCTTTGCTTCTTTACCAGTGCCTCCACTATCAACTCTCCTGAAGTTTGGCACACTCAACGGCTTGTTGGAACATTTTGACTGTAGGACGGACTTCTTCGTTCAAGCTGCTAATGAAGCTTGACACAAAGTACCCCTCTGTAAGGGTAGGATTCGAGAGTAACATGAGGGCCTTCAACTCTTCGAATCTTTGTTGGTAGGCTTGCACCGATCCTCCCTGTCTCAACTTGTTGAATTCTTCAACTACATCCAACATTCCCTTCTCTCCAAACCGTTCACATAATCCGTCCACAAATTCTTCCCACGAACACTCCTCCCTTACTCCACTCCAGCCTTGGTACCACACGTCTTCCTCATCATTTAGATAGGCTGCTACAAGTGTTACCTTCTGAGCTTCGGCCACATTATGCAATCTAAACACCCTCGCATAGCGCCTTGCCCACCACCTCGGGTTATAGCCATCAAAAAGAGGTATCTCCATCTTAGGCATAGGAAAACCGGTCTGTGGATAAGTGGCTTTAGGGGCAAAGTGGTTAATTTCATTTATAGATGATTGCACTTGAATGTGTTGGATTTTTCTACTAAAAGATAAGGCTAGCATTGGGACTATTCTACCCTATTTTTGCAAAATGATCAACACTCAATTTGGAACTCCTATTCAAAAATTTAGAACAGATAATAAAAGGGATTATTTCAATGCTCACTTACATCATTTTTTCCAAAATGAAGGGATAGTCTATGAATCTTCATGCATAGATACTCCACAACAAAATTGAGTAGCTGAAAGGAAGATGAGACATCTCCTCAATGTCACCCGAGCCCTTCTTCATTATCACAATGTTCCTAAATATCTTTGGGGAGAGGCTGTTTTGACAGCCACTTATGAAATTAATAGGGTCCCATCTAAGGTTCTTAATAATCAAAGTCCTCTCCAATACCTAACCAAATTTTTCCCTGACCTAAAGTTGCATTCTCCTTCGCCTCTCAAAGTTTTTGGATGTGTATGCTTTTTTCACATACCCAAGATCCATAAAGACAAGCTAGACCCTAGAGCAAGAAGGTGTGTGTTCATAGGTTATTCTCTAACCCAAAAGGGCTATAAGTGCTACAACCCTATTTCTCGGAAAATCTATGTTTCTAAGGATGTCACCTTCATTGAGTCTCAATCCTTCTTTGACTCTCAGCCTAAGGGGGAGAACACTCAACCTAAAATCAATTTAGACAGTTACTTTCCCTTTCTAGAACCAATCGCTGATCCTGTCCAACATCTTCCTAAGCCGTCCCAACCTCCCTCTCACCAGTGCAATCCATTAGAAGCTTCTCCCCTTCATCCAACATGCCCTAAATCAACAAACTAGCAGTTGGTTCCTTCTTACAGGTACAAAGGATCCCCCTATGTGTACAAGATAAGGCAGCCTAGTGATGGTCCACAGCCCACACCAATTGCAGCCCCTAATTCAAGTATGAAAGAACACACACCTGAAAAAACAACTACAACAGAACCAGAATTTACTGATCTAGACCTTCCAATTGCAATCCAAAAAGGAGTCCAAAATTGCAACAAACACCCTTTAGTCAATTTCCTATCCTATCATCGCCTTTCTCCTACCCACAAAAGCTTCCTAACATCCCTAGATACTATTGTTGTTCCAAAATCAGTGGATGAGGCACTAAAGGATCCAAATTGGAAAGAAGCCATGTTAGAAGAGATGAGAGCTTTGCACAAGAACCAAACTTGGGAATTAGTATCTCAACCCAAGGTAGTTAGACCTATGGGCTGCAAGTGGATCTTCAATCTAAAGTATAAAGCTGATAGTCCCCTTGGAAGATACAAGGCAAGGTTAGTGGCCAAGGGCTACACTCAATCCTAAGGGATTGATTATCTTGAAACCTTTGCCCCAGTAGCAAAGATGACAACCGTTTGAGCACTCATTTTATTATCAACTAATTTGAGGTGGAAGTTGCAACAACTTGATGTTAAAAATGCATTTTTACATGGAGATTTAAAGGAAGAGGTGTTCATGGAATTACCTCTTGGTTTTTCACATAACAAAGCAGGACAAGTGTGCAAGTTGAAGAAGGCATTATATGGACTAAAGCTAGGGGTGAGCACAACTTCGGTTAAACCGAAGTAACCAAACCGAACCGACAAGTTCAGTTGGTTCGGTTCGGTTATTTTTTTTCAAAATTTCGGTTCGGTTAATTTTTTTGGAAAGTTCGATTTTCGGTGTTCAGTTCGATTTTTTGCTTGAAATAATCAAACCGAACCGAACTTACAAAAACGACACAGTTTTGTGTTTACAAAACAAAGTGAAAATATCCTCACCCAAGTCAAACAGAAGTCACGCAGAGGCAGAGGAGAGAAGACCTAGAAGGCGAAGGAGAGAAGAATCAATCCTTCCGTTCGCTCCGCTCTCTCCCTTTTATCTTCTCCGACGCTTTGGCACGGTGGCACCATCGCCCCTTCCGATGTCGACGTTGACACTGCGACACTCGAGGCAGAGACTCTCACTCACTTGGAACTGGAAGGCTGAATCGAGATGGACGCAAGATGCCGAGAGAGACCCTTCGAGTCCGTCGCCATCGGTGTCGCCTCCATCTTCGACTCCTTTCCCTTTGCCGTCAGCAGTCGGCTGCCCCTCACCTTTCCCTTTGCCGATCGTCGTCCCCTTCATCAAACCCAAACCGACGCCTTTCCCTTTGCCAATCGCATGAGGCTTCATCTCCTTGTTTCTTCCCTTCATTGTGCTTGGACGATCGACCCATACCAAGTACCAATGATGACCGACCGTCAGACAGAGGTTAGTATTGACGTTAGGTTAGGATTTTAATTTTTCAATTTTTTTGACTCAGTGAGGTTAGTTTCTTGATATTTCTTCCTTTGCTGGGTTTTTCGTTTGTATTTCCTTCTTTTGCACAAATTGATTTGTATTTCTCTCAATCTCTAAATGGTTTTGCATTTTTCTATATCAATGGATGTTCTTGTATTTCATTTCTGCAAATCGGTTTGTTTTTTTACTGATTTTTCCCAATCGGTTATCAGTTCGGTTAACTTAGTTTAAATTTTGGTTAGTTCGGCTTCGGTTAGTTCGGTTAGTTAGAATTAATCGGTCGGTTTGATTCGATTATTACATGCAATTCGGTTCGGTTCAGTTCGGTTATAACCGAATGCACACCCCAAACTAAAGCAGTCCCCATGAGCCTAGTTTGGGCGATTTTCTACAGCAATGAATACTATGGGGTATCATTAAAGCCAAGGGGACCACACCCTCTTCATCAAACATACGGGAGATATGGTAACCGTTTTATTGGTTTATGTTGATGATATTGTTGTGACAGGTAATGATGAAGCTGAACAAGAAGGCCTAAAACAAAATCTTGCTAAGGAATTCAAAATTAAGGACCTTGGGAGATTAAAGTACTTCTTAGGAATTGAAGTGGCCTATTCACAAAAGGGGATCTTTCTATCTCAGCATAAGTATACACTTGATTTATTAGTTGAGACCGGCCTGCTAGGAGGCAAGGGAGCACAGATTCTAGTGAATCCAAACATGAAGCTGCTGACAAATGACTCTGGGGAAGCAATAGATAAATGGCAATTTCAAAGATTGGTAGGTAAGTTAATATACCTCTCACATATTAGGCCGGACATAGCATTTGGAGTCAGCCTAGCAAGTCAATTCATGCATAGCCCCAATGAGGAACACATGCAGGCAATAAGAAGAATTCTACATTATCTAAAGGCTACACCAAGCAAAGGCATTCTTTTTGCACCAAGAACAACCTTAAAAGTTCAAGGTTACACAGATGCAGATTATGGAGGCTCTCTAGTGGATAGACGGTCCACAACTGGATACTGTGTGTTCTTAGGGGGTAATTTGGTGTCTTAAAGGAGTAAAAAACAAGGGGTGGTAGCACAATCAAGTGTTGAGGCTGAATTTAGGGCTATGGCCCTCAGTGTGTGTGAACTCCTATGGCTACAGATCATTCTAGAAGATTTGAAGATTCAAATACAACACCCCATTGAGCTACTATGTGACAACCAATCAGTAATAAATATTTCTCATAACCCGGTACAACATGACTGGGCCAAACACATTGAGATTGACAAGCATTTTATTGAAGAAAAATTGAATTCGGATTGCTACAAACCTCCTATGTTTCATCCAATCAACAGGTGGCAGACCTTCTTACTAAAGGGTTGGCCATTAAGCGATTTGAGGAGCTAATAGGCAGGCTAGGAATGGTAAACATCCATTCACCAGCTTCAGGCGGAGTGTTAAAGTATACGAAGATAAGGATTCCAAGCTATGAAGAAGACGATAATAGCAACCGATGATCAAAAGAACTAAGAGATAGAGATAGCTTGGCTAGAGATAAAGTTTAGAGTGTTTATCTTATATGTTATTTTTATTTGTTATTTATCCTTGTTTTACATTTAAATATTGTTGTAATCTAGTCCTAGATATCAAGAATGTAATCTAGATAATAGGGATGTAATCTAGTTCTAAATTTTAGGAGAATTCTTAGGAAACCTCTTGTATAAATATTTTCATTCATATCAATAAAATTACAAGGAATATCGTTTCCTTTTCTTCTACAATTACATGTATTTCTCTTTTAGTTGTACTCTTATTTTGTAGTTGTTAGTACCTTCATTGGTAAAGCCTATAAATAGACTAAGGTATCTAGAGAATTTTTTAATGATAATTGAATTCTCTCATTTCCCTCCCATGAATTCTCTCTCAATTTCCCTCTAATCACTCTCCCGATCCCTCTGATTTCTCTCTAATCTCTCCCTTCTCTTTCTATCCATTATCTCCCTCTTTCTGTCCAATTCTCCCTCCAACCCTTTCTCTTCTTGGTCTAGTTCCCTCAGATTCTCCCAATTTCCAACCCAAACCCTAGGCTAAACCTATTGAAGCATATACCGAATAAGTGGCTGATCTCTTTTTAATTGTTGATGAGTTATATTTTGTGTAGGCTGTTATATTTTTATTTTTCTATGCTGTTCAGTTATTTTCAGCTTGCTATATAAACACTAGCAATGTTGTCATTTGTAAGCTTTGATTCATTTCGATAATTGAAAGTTCTCTCTCTCACATTTCCTTTTCTTTTCATGCCCTAGTTTCATTACATGGTATTAGAGTCTCTATCACTCTACTTCAATGGTGTCCAATCCAACAGTTAGTTCTTCTTCTTCTCCACCACCTCAATCTTCCTCTTCTCTGTCATCTACATCGCAGTATGATTTTGCAGCGACAACTAAAGCTTTTAGCTTCATTTCGTTTAAACTCGACTCCAACAATTACATCTTCTGGAAGGCTTAAAGCCTTGCGACAGTTAGAGACTTTGATTTAACATCCTCTCTTAATAAGTCAACATCTCCATTAAAGTACGTACCAGATCCAGAAAGAGGAGAAGCTGGATCTCATATCATAAATCCTGACTATCTGAATTGGCTCAGATCAGATCAACTTCTACTAAGTTGGTTGTTCTCCACCATCAATAAGGATGTTCTTACGCAGGTGATTCATTGTGAATCATCTATTGAGGTATGAATTCTTTAGAAAGTCTTTATTCAAGGCAAACTATAGCTAAGTCTTTCCAGCTAAAACAACAATTACGAGCAATTAAGAAAGAATTACTCTCGGTGAATGATTACATACTGAAGATAAAAACTATTGGCCATGCTTTAGCAGTGATTGGTGAACCATTGAATGATAAGGAAATCCTACTTGTTATTTTAAACGACTTGGATCAAGAATATGAAATTGTTGTTAGTTTGATTACATATCATATGGACAATATTGACTTAGAGAAAGTACAATATCTATTGTTGATGCATGATCAGAGAATTAATGCTAAGAATCTACCAATATCATATGGCCAATTTGAATCAGTTATAACCTCTCCTATGTTAACAAATGTAGTCTCAAGGAATGCTGGTAATTTCAGTAACACTAATGATAATAAAGGTGGTTATCCATCTAGACGTGGTGGTTATGGTGGTCATGGAAATCAAGGTGGTGGTAGAGGTCGAGGTAGAGCCTCTAGTTGGAAGTTTCATTGCCAATTATGTGGCAAACCAGGGCATTTTGCTGATAGGTGTTATCACCAGTATTATAGAAACTTTCAGAGACCTAATTTGAATCAAAGCTTTAACAGATCCGATGGAGTTGTTCAGAATGATCCTAGAGCTTACATGGCTTCCCTCAGCGAGTCTAATGGATCTTACATGAATGAGATAGGTTCAATACAAGGAGCTTCCTATGGCAATTTTTCTTCTTTACCTAAAAACCTACCTCAGTCTTCTTTGGCAGATCTTTCGTGGTTCGTTGATTTTGGTGCCTCGAATCACATTACCTCATAACTTAACAATCTCTCACTACATGCTCCCTACAATGGTGCAGACAAAGTAATTGTTGGAAATGGTAAGAATTTACCAATCTCTAATGTTGGTATTAGTCATGTTTACACTCAAACTCATCCTAAATCAGTTCTCTCTTTGCCTACTATTCTTCATGTACCAAGCATGACTAAAAATTTACTAAATGTGTCACAATTTACTCGTGATCACAATGTTGTTGCTAAATTTTATGCTAATTCTTGTTTGATAAAGGATAAGAGTTCAGGGCAGGTGTTACTCCGGGGACAACTTAAGGATGGATTCTAGCATTTGCTCATGCTGCTTCTAGCTCTTTTACTCATCCTATCAAGCAACCTGTTAAGCCTTTTTCTTTTAGACCTGATTTGTATTTGAATCAAAATAATAAACAAAGTTTGTCTTTGAATAAGTGTGATAAACAGTCTTCATTTGGTCATGGACTGTCAGTTAGTGCTAATGTAGCTCAAAGTCAAAATGTTTGCCAACAATGGCATGCTCAGTTAGGGCATCCCTCATCAAATGTACTGAAAAGTGTCTTGAATAAAATTCAAATTCCTTTTTCAAGATTTGAACTTTCTTTCTGTGACTCTTGTAAAATGGGAAAATTGCATCAGCTTCCTTTTGCTGATTGTCCAATCAAATGCACAAAACCATTGAAGTTGATATATTCTGATCTATGGGGAACCTCACCAATTGTGTCGGTTGAAGGATATAGATACTATATCATATTTGTGGATGCCTATACACGTTACACTTAGCTATATCCCTTGAAACTTAAATTTGATGCCCCCTCAACCTTTATTGCTTTTCACAAATTTGTTGAACTTCAGTTTCAAGCTAAACTGAAAGCCATTCAAACTGACAATGGGGGAGAGTTTAAAGCTTTTTTACCCTATCTTTGTAGCCATGGGATACAACCTTGTTTTACATGTCCTTATACTCACCAACAAAATGGGGTGGCCGAGAGAAAACACAGACATATTGCGGAAATAAATTTAACTCTATTCAGTGTTCTAAAACGCGCTAGGCGCTAGTCAGGTGCCAGCCCGGGGCCTAGGCAGAGCCTAGAAAATATGCTTGGGGTAATTGTAGAGAATAACTTAAAACACATAACAATATATTACTTGTAGAAATTAACTAAGAGAAGAGTTTATCAAAAATTTTATTTTATTTTTTATTTTTTATTTTTTTCATTCTTTTCTAAATACCATTCTCTCTCCTCCCCCCCCCCCCGGTACTCGAATGCCCCCATTTTCAACCTTCTCATTCTCTCTCTCTCTCTCTCTCTCTCAAACCTACATCCGCGAACCACCGTCGCCCACCTCGCCAATGCCAATCGGACTGTCGTTGCCCCCGCCAACGCCACTTAGACCATCGTCGCCCCCGCCAACACCGCTCAGACCATCGTCGCCCCCACCCGACCCGCCGCCACGAGAGAAAAATCGAAGAGAAGATTGGCAGCGGCAACGGTAGTGACGAGAGTGAGAAATCGGGGCGGCCAAGGGAAAATACTAAACACAAATCCAAACACACAAATCGAAGCTAAGAGATAAATCAAGGCCAAGGTAAGTTTGTAAGTCTTCAAAAATCAGGCGACCCAGGCTGCTAGGCGTTGATTGGGCTCGATTGATCGGGTCCGGCGCCTAGGGTGCCGATTTGCCTGGATTCGCGATGGCTAGGGGTCACCTAACGCCTCGGCAGTGCTTAGGCGACCGCAATGCCTTTGAAATTCTAGGTAAAGGCTTTTCTCACTGCTGTTCACACAATATATTTGTTACCTACAACTCCTCTCGAGTTAACTACTCCATTTGATCTATTATACCATCAATCACCTAATGAATTTCCATTTGTTGTTTGGTTTCCTTCTTGATCATGTCAATCAAATACTGTTGGGGTGTCAACTAATGGGTTATCAACCTCTTTCTTCCTGCTTTTCCTTCTCATTATTCCCAGGTAACACCACCTTTAGCTCCTGTCAAAACTTCCTCAAATTCTTCTTATGTTCAGTCTTCTCATCCTTCATCTTCTACACCTCCTCCATTTGTTTGGCTGTCTAATTCTCCATCTCCAACACCTACAAAGCCTGTTTCTAAACCTATTACTACACCAGCACCTTATATTCTTCCAATGATTACAAGATCTAAGTCTAAATAGTTAGTGACCTCTTCACCTTATGCCTTAGTAAGTTCTTTAGAACCAAACTCAGTTCGTGAAGCTCTTTTAGACTCATGATGGGTTAAAGCCATGGAAGAGGAATTTTCAGCTTTGCAGCGTACACATACATGGGATCTTGTTCCTCCTTCTGCTGATATGAATTTGATTGGTTGTAAGTGGGTTTTCCGAGTCAAGTATAATTCTAATGGGACTATTCTTAGACACAAGGCTAGACTTGTTGCTAAAGGCTTTCTTCAAAATCCGGGTGTAGATTATGCAGACACCTTTAGTCCCATAGTTAAAGCTCATACCATTTGTGTTCTTTTCTCTTTAGCAGTATCTTTCGGTTGGGAGATTCAACAAGTTGACATTAACAATGCCTTTTTGAATGGAGATCTCACTGAAGATGTGTTTATGACTCAACCTGAAGGGTTTGTTAATTCTAAGTTTCCCACACATCTTTGGAAGCTACGAAAGTCTCTCTATGGACTTAAACAGGCTCCTTGAGCTTGGTATACAAAGTTAAGAACTGCTTTACAAAGCTGGGGTTTTTCTAGAGCCACTTCGGATGCTTCATTGTTCATTAAACGCACTACTGAATTTGTGTTGTTTATCTTAGTCCATGTTGATGACATTTTACTAACTGGTTCTGATCCTACTACATTGAAGTCCTGTATTCATGATTTGGACAAGCATTTTGCGCTTAAGACTCTTGGACCAGTTAGTTATTTTATGGGCTTTGAAGCCTATAGAAATTCCAATGGTTTATACTTGACCCAATCCAAATACACAATGGATTTATTAAAGAAAGTTGTTGTGTAGGATTGTAAACCCTGCTATACACCTATGGCTTTAGGTGTTTCCTTAACTGATGAAAGTGATTTATTTGCTAATCCTTTTTTTTATTGTACTATGATTGGCTCATTGCAATACTTGACTTATATACGACTGGACATAGCATTCACTGTTAATAAATTGAGCCAATTTTTGTCTGCTCCTAGATTGCAACACTGGTCAGCTTGTAAGAGATTATTAAGGTATCTTAAGGGAACTATTGGTCTAGGATTGTTGTTCTCCCCATCTTCTAAGGATATGTCTCTAGCTGTTTACACAAATGCAGACCACGTTGGCTGCAAGATCACAAGGAGGTCCACCAATGGTTTTTGTGTATATTTGGGTACAAATTTAGTTGTGCGGGGTTCTAAGAAGCAATCTGTAGTAGCTCGATCAATTGGAGAGGTTGAATATCGAGTTGTGGCCCTAGGTGTTACTGAACTTTTGTGGCTTCGATCGTTACTTACTGAATTGGGTTATGCATGTTCAACCACATCCATTGTGTGGAGTGATAATTTGGCTGCTAAAAGCATGGCAGAGAACCCTATTTTTCATTCTTGAACCAAATATATCGAGATTGATGTTCATTTTGTGAGAGAGAAGGTTAAAAGTGGTGAAATTGAGATTCGGTATGTGCCTACTACTCATCAAGTTGCTGATATTCTCACTAAGGGATTGCCAAGAGATCGGTTTCTATTCCTTCGTAAGAAGCTTGGTTTGGTTTTATCTCCTACACAAAACAGTCCTAAGTCTACTGTCAAAATTTCAAAAATAGCTCACTTTAGGGAGCCTGATTTGAGGGGGAATGTTGAAGCATATACCGAATAAGTGGCTGATCTCTTTTTAATTGTTGATGAGTTATATTTTGTGTAGGCAATTATATTCTTATTTTTCTATGTTGTTTAGTTATTTTTCAGCTTGCTATATAAACATTAGCAATGCTGTCATTTGTAAGCTTTGATTCATTTCAATAATTGAAAGTTCTCTCTCTCGCATTTCCTTTTCTTTTTGTGCCCTAGTTTCATTACAAAACCCTAGGTACATGACACAACCCTCTACCTATGAAGTTGTGGTGTGATAATCAAGTTGCTCTTCATATTGCATCAAATCCAATTTTCCACAAGAGAACCAAACACATTGAAGTTGATTGTCATTTCATTTGAGAAAAGATCTAGCAAAACATCATATCAACTGGTCATGTCAAGATAGGCGAACAACTAGGTGATATATTCACAAAAGCATTGAATGGTTCTAGAATTGACTATGTAACAAGCTGGCCATGATTAACATATATGCTCCAGCTTGAGGGGGAGTGTTATCTGTAGAAACTATATATATATAAACTAGAAAACTAGAGCATTCAACGTTGTAAGAATAGAATATGTAAGATAGTCAACTCTATAAATATAGAAAGGAAAATATCCTAAGACAATCCTACGATCTAGAGTGTATATATAATAGTGTAATGTGTCTTTGCAAGATAGAGAAAATACATAATATTTTTCTCTCTTTACACATGTCAAACACTGACAGTGGGCAAACATTTCACAATATGTGTTGGACACTCATCCAAATGTGTTGTATTATTTCTTTATGTCTATAGAATCAAAAACTTTCTCAAATAATTTGGGATACCCATATCCACATAAGAAAATGCAAGATGTTGGATCGCGTAAGGATTATCAAAGGAAGATTTGATTTGTTGTTGTTGTTTCTTAGTTTAGAAGTTTCTATAATCGGAATAGGATACCTTCCTAATCCAGACTTAGGAAAGTTTCCTAAATGTTGTACATATGTATCTTTCCTTTCCTAGGCATTATTTGTTTCCTTTGTTGTATTATTCTCCTCTATAAGAGGACTGCCATGTACATATGTTTATCAATCAAGGAAGTATTCAGTTTTCACACAAGATTACCACTAAAACAAATTATATCCATATTACAAGTTTAAAAGAATAAGATAAAATCAATTATAAGTATTCAATTATATGGTTATAGTCTAGGGTTAATCTTATGTTAAAGCCCATGGCCCATGACCCATTGTATTTGTATATATATATATATATATATAGGTGTATAGTCTATGAATTAATGGTGTGGTATATACATATTAAAAGCTAGGGTTTTCTTCTTAAGCTTCACATGGTATCAGAGCCAAAATACAAACCCTAGTAGCCACCATACAAACCCTAACCGCTGTCGTCGCCATCACCGCTACCCGCATCACCGACGACCACCGTTGGTCACGTCGCCACCAACCACCGCAACCTGTCGTGCCACCGTCGTCGCCTGCCTACTGCGTTTCCGCCTCTCACACTACTAGTCTGCAACGGGTCTTCATCGTCCGGCCACCGATCACATACATTGCCACCACCGTTGCATTCGCCAACCTCCGATCTGTCGACCCCCGGAGGACCATCGTCGTTGCCGCCACCACACGCCACCTCTCGCACTGTTCACGGAGATTTTTTTTGCTCCAATCTCTCTCTCCAATGCTCTAATCGCGACACCGTCTCCACCATTGGACTTGCCTCCTTTAATCCATCCCAGTCCCGGTGGTTTCGTCGCCATCCACCGCTGTCGGTCACCGGCATCTATCGTCTGTTGTCGCTCCAGCGCGCCTCCACGCTTCATTCTCTGTGTTGGATCATCCAGCCTCTCTGTTTGGCTATTTTTAACCCCTTTTTTGTTTCAGTTATGTTGATCTTATAGGGCTCCCTTTTGTCTAACATGGCTGGTACCAGTAAATCTGGCTCATTCTCTGGTATTTTGTCTCCTTCTCCAGCCATTGCTACTAAGAAGTTGATGGGTAGTTCCAATTATATCTCTTGGTCCAAGGCGGTTGAACTATTGTGTATGAGTCAAGGTTTACAGGATCATCTAACTACCAAGGCCGAGAATGTGACCACAGATAAAACTAAGTGGCAGAGAGCTGATGCTCTATTGTGCAGTCTCCTGTGGCAATCAATTGATCCTTCTCCTCATCCGATCTATACTAACTACACCACGTGCTGTGAATTGTGGGCTCAAGCCAAGGCGCTATACACTAATGACATTCAATGTTTGTATTCAATGGTGTCTAATCTGATCAGTTTACAATAGCAGGGTCTGACTCTTCCTGATTTTCTTGGTTGGATGGCCTCTATTAAAGCTAAATTTAACTCCTTGTTACCTCCTGGTAAGACTGCTGCAGAGGATCTAGCTTAGCGAGATAAGTTCTTCATTGTGTGTACTCTTGCTGCCATTGGTCCTGAGCTTGCTCCTGTTCGTGATCAGATTCTTGCTAGTCCTACTATACCTACTATGGATGAAGTGTATTCTTGTCTTCTTCGGGTTTCATCTGTTCCTACAGTACCTCCCTCTTCTGCAGGTGATCATTCAGTTATGGCTTCACAGGTTCAGAGTAGTGGCGAACAGGGAGGAGATCGTGGTAATCGGGGCAAACGCCCCAAGTGTAACTACTATCACAAGTAGGGGCATACTAAGGAACAGTGTTATAAGTTGCATGGCCACCCTCCTTGTGTTAATGTCGCTCATGCTGATGGTCATCCACCGCAATCTATCATTCTCGCTGGGGCTGACTATGATGAATATCTCAAGTATAAGACGTTCCGACAATCCTCATCCACAGTTGCTTCTGTCGCCCACTCTGGTGATTCCACTGCCTGTCTCGCTCAATCATCCTCTTTAGGACCATGGGTCCTAGACTCAAGTGCTTCTAACCATATCTCTGGTAATCTAGATTTGTTCTCTCATTTTACTAATTCTATTTCTTTACCTTCTGTAACATTAGCCAGTGGGTCCAAAGTGGTTTTCTTCCTAAGCTTCACAATAAGTAATAAACAATGTAATTTATCTATTGCTCCTTCCATCTCTAGATTTTTTTAATTTCAAAGATTTTGTAGCCCAAGTCTTTCAAGTTGTTAATGATTGGAGTTTTCTAAAATTTGTTTGTAATATAAACATGCAGAAAATAGTTAGTATTTTCATGCATAAATATAAAATATCTTGGTTAGCTATTGTATGTACCCCTGTCGTGCTATGTCATCTCCTTACTTTTTAAAAAATTTGTCATTTCATTGATTTCATATCATGTCATGTCCATACTTGTGCTTAGTGGAGAACATTGAATCCCAGCTATAGCTCAATAAATTTAGCTCATTTCACTTACCTTTTAATTACCATGTACTGAGCAAACCAAGGATAGTACTGCTCTTTCAAGATTTCAGTAAATTCTTTCGCTTTGGATTCAATATTTGCAGCAGATAAATTGTTAATCATAAATGAGATATTCTCCTGAATCTCAGATGCTGGAGCCTGTATAAAAAAATATAAAAAAGGTTAAAGCAAATTGACCATTAAACAGATATGGTGGAGAAACGCACTCTGAAAACAAAGAGACACATCAGAAAGCAGAATGTGCCACTATGCTCCAAGCAAATTATTCCAAATGGAATCATTTCTTCTAACATGGCACAACATCATGTTAACAAGGACATTTGCTAAACCATGAGGTTAATGGGGTCAGATAACTAACCATAATCTTCTGACTATCCAGTTTAATCCCGGGATGAGTCATAGTCATAATTCTTGTGAGTATGCAGTATATATATATGGACACATGAAGGACAACTATTTCACCTGAAATTTTCAAAATACTCTTACCATAGTTACTTCAAAATTTTTGTTATGGAACATCTGGAAGGGAACATATGTGTAGCAACAGTACTTATGATAAGATCCTTGAAACCACAAATTACATGAAGAAAGGGGTGTGTTGCAAGTCTTTCCACCTTTTTATCCACAATTCACTAGAGCTGGTACTGATGCCAGAAATAATGACAAAATTCCAGAAAAATTATTATTCATTTCCAAAGAAGCATGTCGAAATGAACATAAAGATTTTAAGCAAATGATTTGGTGGATACTGTCCTTTGCATCATAAATCAGTTTAATGATGGGTGCAAAATGATATGGGTCATAACCGGAAAAAAAAAAATATCACATTAACATGAGAACGTTGAGCTTGAAAAGATTTCTTAATTTATTAGCCATTTACTTATTTATATATTTACGTTTCTTCTTGGATAAGGTTGAACAGGTTCCTTTGCCATCAGTATCAGCACATCTGTTTAACCACAATACTTGGGGTGCAGCAAGAGGATTTTGTTAAACTGTATGTCTAATGGTAATGTAAGTGACTATTATCTAAAAAAAATCAAACATCCTCTGAAGATGATTAACCAATGAGCATCAAACCCAGCTTAAGAGATGAACCAATAAGTTGTAGGAGTTTTGCTATGAAGATGGTAAATATTTATATGTTCAAATTTAGAGAAGCTTCGCACATGTGCTCCAATTGTGATACCTAAATTTGTGCACTCTAGTTATCAATGAGTAGTCTGGGAAGTAGATAGCATACAACATAACACCTTTCCGAATGTCAAAAGACATGTTTAAGAAGAAGTTCTCTCTACTTTTGGGTGATTTTTGCTGCATGGTGAGAAGGTGTCCCCCACCTGATGGGCGCCAAGAGTGCAGGACGAGGAGAGTTTGCAAGTCAATGATTCTTCGGAGAAGGGAAACTAGTCCGAGGGGATTGCTGAGAATGTTTATGGGAGTTAACTGATAGGTATGGCATTCTAGTTTTTCTCTTTTTGGGGAAATGGATAATGATGTCAAGATATGGGAATGAGATTTCAGTCTGGTTAAGGAGTTTGAAAGGATGATCTCAAAGTGGAGGTCTCAGTTGGTAAGATGTGGAAGCCTAGAGGGTCAGATGATCCTTGTTATGAGAATAAAATAATCCATATATTTCACTAAGTGTACAATACAAGAGTATATATACAAGTATTTAAAGTTAATTACACTAATACCCCTTATCTTATTTAACACTCCCCCTCAAGCTAGAGCATATATATTGAACATGCTTAGTTTGGTACAAATATAAGTCACACGAGAACCTCTAAGCAACTTGGTGAGTAAATCGGCCAATTGATCGTTGAAACCCACATATGTTCTAACTATATCTCCAGAGAGCACATTTTCTCTAACAAAATGGCAATCAATTTCAATATGCTTGGTTCTCTCGTAAAACACAGGATTAGAAGCAATATGCATTGCAGCTTGGTTGTCACAAACCAATTGCATAAACTTAACCTATGTAACTCCTAACTCCTCAATTAATTGTTTCAACCACACTAGCTCACATGTTGTTACGGCCATTGCCCTATATTCAGCTTATGCACTGGATCTGGCAACAACAGTTTGCTTCTTACTTTTCCAAGAGACTAAGTTTCCACCCACAAATACACAATATCCAGATGTGGATCGCCTGTCACTAGGTGATCCTGCCCAATCAGCATCCATATATCCCACAATTTGACTATGCCCATGATTTTGATACAATACACCCCGACCAAGGGCAGCCTTAATATATCAAAGAATACGAATCACTGCATCCTAGTGGTTGTCACAAGATGAATCCAAGAACTGACTTACCACACTCACAGCAAATGAAATATCAGGACGAGTGACTGTGAGGTAATTAAGTTTCCCAACTAGTCGACGGTAGCACCCAGGATCAGATAGAGGCTCCCCCTGTCTCGGTAACAGCTTGATATTTGGATCCATAGGGGTATATGCGGGCTTATATCCAAGCAATCTTGTCTCCTTTAGCACATCTAAGGCATACTTCCTTTGAGAAATATCTGCCTTGCTTTGACCGAGCTACCTCAATGCCCAAAAAATATTTCAAAGGAGTCAGATCCTTAGTCTGAAAATGTTGGTGAAGATTAGGGGTGTTCAAAAAAACCGGTGCACCGCGGAAACCGGCCAGACCGAACCGAACCGGTCGGTTTTTTTGTTTTGCGGTCGAAAATGGTTTGAAAGTTGTCCAAACCGCGCGGTTCGCGGTTTGGACATTAGGCGGTTCGGTTTTAAACCGAACCGCCCAGAACATAATAAAAAAAAATTAAAAAAATATATTAATATATAAACTCACCATCAGCCCCGTGCAACCCCCTCCCCCACACGCAACCCTAATCCCTAATCGCATTCGGCAGAGCCGCCTCCCCCACCCGCAACCCTATTGCAATCGGCAGCTCCCTCCTCCCCCCGTGCAACCCTATACGGTAGTCCCATCTGGCCCTCCCCCACCCGCGCAACCCTTCCCCAGTTCCCCCAATCGGAATCATCCGTCAGCAGCCCACACCCACGGTTCCACCATCGGCTACGGCAAATTGAGGCAGATGAGAGGAAGCTCGAGCCGAAGCGGAGAAGAAGCCCAGTAGATCGAGGCAGAGGAGAGGAAGCTCGAGCCGAAGCGGAGAAGAAGCCCAGTAGATCGAGGCAGAGGAGAGGAAGCTCGGGCAGATCGAGACAAAGGAGAGGAAGCTCGGCAGATCTAGAGCTATCTACGAGACATAGCTGGGGCCGAAGCTCGGGCCAAAACGGTTCGCCGATCTCACCAACGAGGATCATTCAGTGTTAATCTACTTCAAGTTTAAGGTGAATATATATATATAAGTATCACATTCATTGCTACGTATACTTACAATGCTAAGAAAATAATATCGACAGACTTTAATCATGTAGTGCTTTAAATGGTATATATCCTACATGTATATACATGCGGCATGCCCCTTCCTAATCCAAAAGCTCAGTCGGAAGGATGGAACCAACAAAAATTCCTGATAATTTCTTTTTGAAGCAGACAGAAAGGGAAGAAAAATGGAATCTAGCTTTATTAATTTCTTATAGAAATCTAATCCCATGCTGAAAATGGAATCTAGCTAGAATCATAATTGCCGAAAGCTCTATTAGTTTCTGTTTTATTTGATGCTAATATATTGATGCTAATATGCTGAAAATGAATGACTAATTGATGCTAATATATAGGTCTTAGTTTCTGTTTTATTTGATGCTAATATATTGATGCTAATATGCTGAAAATGAATGACTAATTGATGCTAATATATAGGTCCATTAATTATGACGTTTCTAGAATCATAATTAAGCATATGACATCATTTGCTTAATTACCACTCAGAATTATCATTAGTAAACTATAGAAGGATCATTAATAAACTATAGAAGTCTTTTATAGTTTATTAATTTCTTATAGAAATCTAATCACATGCTGAAAATGGAATCTAGCTAGAATCATAATTGCCAAAAGCTCTATTAGTTTCTGTTTTATTTGATGCTAATATATAGGTCCATTAGTTTCTGTTTTATTTGATGCTAATATGTTGAAAATGAATGACTAATTGATGCTAATATATAGGTCCATTAAAGTAGCACCAATGATTCATTTCAAATTTTTTATTGCTTCAATGGCAGATGGAAACAGATAGTAGCACCAATGATTCATCCATTAAAAACCTCAATGAAGGCAACAGTTCTAAACCTCCATTACCTTCTAAGTTTAAGGACAAAGGAATGAAAAAGAAACCTAGGCAACAATCTGAAGTATGGGATCATTTTACAAGAAATGAGGATGACCTTTCTGACCCTAGAGCAGTGTGCAACTATTGTGGTAAAAATTATGCAAGTGATACAAGTAGAAAAAACGGGACAAGTACTCTTTGGAATCATGTAAACAATCAATGTAAAAAGAATCCTTACAGAGTAGAAGATAAGAAGCAGAAGATTTTATGTTATCTAAAGAATAGTGACAATGAGGATGGAAGTGTTGGAGGTAGTAATCTTCTAGCTGTGGGATTTAGTCAAACAGCTTGTAGGATGGCATGTGCCAAAATGATTGTCATTGATGAATTGCCATTTAGGTTTGTGGAGCAAGAAGGTTTTAGATCATTTTATGGTGTTGCATGCCCTAAGTTTGATCTTCCTTCACGCATTACAATTGCTAGGGATATAATTAATCTTTATAATGATGAAAAGAAGAAGTTGAAGTCATTTTTTGTTAAGAATTCACAAAGAGTCTCCCTTACCACTGATAGATGGACTTCCATTCAAAATGTCAATTATATGGTGCTTACGGCTCATTTTATAGATTTTGAATGGAAAATGCAAAAAAGAATCTTGAACTTTTGTCAAATTTCAAATCATAAGAGAGAGACAATTGGTAAAGCAATTGAGACGTGTTTGAAACAATGGGGTATTGAGAAGGTTTTCACAATCACAGTTGACAATGCTGCTTCTAATAATGGGGCTATTGGGCACATGAAGAAAAGACTACAAATTTGGAAGAGTGTTGTTTGTGATGGGGAATTCTTACATGTGAGATGTTCGGCTCATATTCTTAATTTGGTAGTGGGTGAAGGCTTAAAAGAATTGGACTTCTCTATTATGGCTATACGTAACGCAGTTAGATATGTTAGAGCTTCTCCTTCAAGGTTGTCAAGATTCAAAAGTTGTGTCAAGAATACTTGTAAAGAAGAGAAGGCTCTTGTGTGCTTGGATGTGCCAACAAGGTGGAACTCCACTTATTTAATGTTAGAGCATGCACTGAGATTTGTCGACGTGTTTAAATTGTTGGAAGAAGAGGATTTGCTCTATTTACAATATTTTTGTGAAGAGGATAGAAATGGGAAAAGGCCAATTGGGCCACCAAATTCTAAAGACTAGGAGAATTGTGCAACATTCTGCAAGTTTTTGAAGACTTTTTATGATGCTACCCTCATGTTTAGTGCTTCTTTGAATGTTACTGCAAATAATTATTTTCATGAAATTTGTAATGTACTTGGGAGACTAAACAAATGGAGTTCAACTTACGAATCAATCTTGAAAGATATGGCTTCTAGTATGAAGATAAAATTTGATAAGTATTGGGGCAATATTGAAAAACAAAATATACTTCTTTACGTGGCGGTTGTGCTTGATCCTAGGTACAAGATGAAATATGTCGCATTTTGTTTACGCAAGCTCTATTCTGAAGATGAAGTAAAAAATGTAATGGATTCTATCAAGAGTGCTCTAGGGAAGTTAGTGCATTTTTATGCAACAAATAACTCAAATGGACAATCAGGAGAACATAAACAGGGTGGGACAAGTTCTGAACAAAAGATTTCAGTTGTGGATTCTGATGAGGATGATGATGTTAACATGTTCAAATCTGATTTTGAGAAAGAATGTATTGAAGATAATGCTTTTGAAATGAAAAATGAGCTTGAAAGGTACTTAGCTGAGCCTAACGAGGATATAAGAAATAATACTTTTGATATTTTGAATTGGTGGAAGGTAACTTCATCAAAGTACCATATCCTATCAGAGATTGCTCGAGATGTTCTTGCCATCCAAGTGTCAACAGTCGCTTCTGAGTCAGCTTTTAGCACTGGAGGTAGGGTACTTGATTGCTTTCGGAGTTCATTGAGTCCATCTATGGTAGAAGCGTTGATTTGTTGTCAAAAATGGTTGAGAGGGACATCTTTACCATTGGATATGACTTCAATATTAGAAGAGCATGCTACTTATGAATCAATTGAATCTGGTAATTTTTTATTTACTCATCAAACATGTTTATTATTTTATTTGTATTAATTCTTAACATTTTGTTTTTCTAACTTTATTGTTTCTCTTAATATTACAGATAAATCTACTATGACAACAGATGCTATAAACATTGATTAGTGATGAAGTTGAAGTTGGAGGCTTGGAGCATGTGTGGTTGTGTTATGAAATTTGAATTTTTAAGTTTGTATTTCGATCGGATTGGATTGTAACTTATCTTATTTTGAATGGTTATGTTATTGCGTGGCATGTTTTTGCCGTTTTGGACTTTAAATACTTAGTTATGATTGATGGTTGCCAACTATAATTCATTGTTAAACAGGTTATAATTGTTGAATATGTTGGATAGAATTATTGCTAAATAGTTGAATAGATTATAACAATGTTATGCCATGTTTTGTTTATTTACAACAGGTTGGATGTTGTATGTTGAAATGTTAATAAGTTATTTTTTGTTTTCAATGTTGAACAAGTTATTTTTTGTTAAATAGATTATTTTTTAAACAGGTTAATTTAATTGCATAATTCATAATTCATTGCTAAATAGGTTAATTTGATAATTTGTTTATTTTCTAAACATGTTAATTGCATAATTCATTGCTAAACTAAACAGGTTATTTTCTACTTTCAATGTTGAAATGTTGTATGTTGAATTACACTCTTGCCTTTATTTTTTGCTTCTATTTATTTACCTTTGATTGTCTTTATTTACTAATATTTGTCTTTATTTACCATTTTTAAGTAACATTTTTAGTGATTTTAAAGCACTTGTATTAGATTTTTAAACCTCGATAAACCGCACCAAACCAGACCGCAAATGCGGTGCGGTTTGGTGCGGTTTGGCCGCACCCAAACCAGACCGCGGTCTGATTTGGTCGGAAAACCACACTAACGGTTTGGCTTGCTGAAAATGGTTCAGACCGGCCAAACCGCACCGCGAACACCCCTAGTGAAGATATGCCTTCAATTCAGTGATACCAACATCATCATCTCCTGTAAGCACTATATCATCAACATATAACACTAGAAAAATGTGGCAGCAAGACTAAGAGCAATAAAACACAGAATGATCAATTTCTCTCTGAGTTAACCCAAACTCAAGAATAATTGAATTGAATCGACCAAACCAAGCTCGAGGAGACTGTTTTAAACCATATAGAGATTTCCGAAGACGACACACTAGCCCAGACTCCCCCTGAGCAACAAAGCCAGGAGGTTGCTCCATATACATCTCTTCCTGTAAATTGCCATGAAGGAAGGCATTTTTTATGTCTAATTGATGAAGAGGCCAGTGAAACATAGCAACAAGAGATAAGAAAAGGCGAACAGAGGAGATCTTAGCAACAGGAGAAAATGTATCGCCATAATCAAGACCAAAAACCTGAGTGTAGCCTTTAGTAACAAGCCGAGCCTTAAGACGATCAATCCGGTCGTCAGGGCCAACTTTAACAGCGTAAACCCAACGACAACCAACAGTAGACTACCCTTGGAAAGAGATACCAAGTCCCAGTGGAATGTAAAGCAGACATTTCTTCAACCATAGCAGCCCGCCACCCTGGATGGGAAAGAGCTTTAGGAACAAATTGAGGTACAGAAACAGAAGATAAAAACGAAACGAAAACAAAATATCCAGGGGACAAAGAATCATAGCTAACAAAATGTGAAATGGGATGGAAAGTGGTGCAATTACGAGTACCTTTACGAAGAGCAATAGGTAAGTCAAGATCAGAAGCCGAATGTAACAAACCAGAGGAGGAAGAACTAATCAGCATAGAGGATGAGTCAGGAGACGGCTCCCTTGGACTAGTGACGATAGGCGATGCTAGTTGGGTCACAGGTTGTGGATGCCGTTGATAGACCTGAAGATCGAGGCGATCAAGGCGAGAGGGAAAGGGCGGTGGATATGGAGATAATGAAAGGTCAAGAAAAGGAACAAGCAAAGGTAAGCCAGCAGACACGGACTCGGAGACCTCAGATGAAGAGGGAAAATAAGGAGATGACTCAAAAAAGGTAACATCTGCTGAAACAAAATATCAAGTTAATTGAGAAGAGTAGCAACGATACCCCTTCTGAAGCGAGAATAACCTAGAAAGACACATTTGATGGAACGAGCAGAGAGCTTATCACGACCTAGGACAAGATGGTGAACAAAGCAAGTACTCCCAAAGATACGAGAGGGAAGAGAATATAAGTCAACTCAAGGAAAAAGAACAGAATGAGGAATCTGGTCATTAAGGATAGAAGATGGCATGCGGTTAATTAGGTAACATACAGTTAAGACAGCATCACCCCAAAATTGAATCGGAACATGCATATGAAGAAGGAGTGTGCGAGCTGTCTCAATTAAATGACAATTCTTGCGTTTAGCCACCCCATTTTGTTGTGGGGTGCCAGGACACGAAGTTTGGTGAAGAATCCCATTAGATGCCATATAAGATCTAAATGGGAGAGACAAATATTCAAGAATATTATCGCTACAAAGAACACGGATAGGCAAATTAAATTCAGTTCTAATTTCAGCACAAAATGTAGTGAATACTGAAAATAATTCTGAACCCGTTTTCATTAAATATAGCCATGTAGTGCGAGAGAAATCATCAATAAATGTTACAAAATACCGAAAATTGTCTTTTGAACTGACACAACTGGGACCCCATACATCTGAATGGACTACTAAAAAAGGAGAACACACACGTTTATTGACTGTACTTGGGAAAGAACTACGACTATGTTTCTCAAGTTGACAAGACTCACACTCTAAGGAAGAAATACGAGAGAGACTGGGAACCATCTTCTTGAGATTGGGAAAAGATGGGTGCCCCAGCCGACAATGGACCTGTAGTGGAGAAGTAGTCGTCGTGCACGCCACTGAGGAAGTAGGGGAAGATGAATAGTAGAGGCCATGAGACTCAAGCCCCGTGCCAATCGTCCGTCCAATCCTCCGATCCTGCACAAGAACAGAATCAGACAAAAAAGTTATAGAGCAATTAAGATGACGAGTGAGTTGACTGATAGAGAGCAAATTAAAGGAACATTGTGGTAAGTGGAAAACAAATGACAATGGTAAAGTAGGGAGAGGTGATGTTGTGCCAATACCTGTGACTGAGGCTTAGGAGCCATCAGCCAATGTAACAGGAGGTAGAGACTGCAGAGGTTGAATATGAGATAAGAGAGAACGATTACCAGACATGTGATTAGTAGCACCGGAGTTGAAGATCCATGGGCCAAGAGAAGATGATGAGGACTTAGTAAAGCAAGCAGTAGGATTATCGGTGTCAGCAAGGGACGTGATAGGTGAAGTAGCCTGTTGTGCTGCCCGGAACTGAGCATACTCCCCCTTGGAGATAGTCACTGGTGAGGAATCATTGTGTGTGAGAGATGTCTAACCCTCTGAAGTACCAACAACCATGTTAGCAGTACTAGCTACCTAAGGTGGACGACCATGTAGGCGATAGCAGGTCTTTCTAGTGTGACCAAGGCGATTACAATAGGGGCATTGGGGTCGAGGACGACCACCACCACCACCACCACCACGATCAATCAGGGTCATAACAAGGGTGGAGTGATCTCCAAGTACGGACACGCCACGATCAGCAGTAACAAAAGAGGCTCTAAGTAGCTTGGCAAATACCTCTGTCAAAGGTGGGAGAGAAGCACTGCTCTGTGTCTTAACGGATTCGAGCTTCGAGTGAATTCCATGAAGACAGAGGACAATAAACATGTGATCACGTTGTTGTTGTTGTTTCTTGATATCTGTATCAAATGGCATCAACTCATTAAAATCAATAATAGAAGCTTGGAGTTTACCCAAATACGTGTAGTAGATTGAACAAAGCACCAATCACATCATAAATATGAGTGATGTCACTCGTATACAGCTCACGAGCCTGAGTCCATAGGGCACTACACTCCCGAAGAGGTCGAAATATTGACATCAAGGTCGGCTCAATAGTCTGCCACAGTAAACTCAGTAACTGGGCATCCACCTTCCGCCAAAGAGGTTAATCTCCCTCAGGAATAGCTAAAATAGTCTTTGATAAATGATCCTCAAGACCATGTCCAAGAAACCAAATCTCATCTGCAGATGACCAAGCAGAATAATTCTGTTCGCTCAACTTCTCCGTGGTAATAACTGGTGTGCCCAAAAAATGGGAAATGGTTATAGGTGTGGACATGGTGGAGCGGCTTGTGGATGAAGAGTGTGGTGGAGATGAAGACATGATGCAGAAAGCACAACAGATCTGGAGTAGGTCGAGTTACACGATCGAGGAGAAGGAAGAACAGATCTGGAGCAAATAGGGAACGACAGTGGTTGGATCTAGGCGGGAGCGGCCTGAGCTAAAGACCGACAGTCAGATCTGGGGTCAGTCGGGAAGAGGATGGTCGAATCTGGACTGGCGAGGCGATGGCGACCGGAGATCAGAGAAACCACCGTGAGAGCTGATCAGAAGAATAAGAGACCGCGAGGAGAAGACTAGGCGCCGCAGATCTAGGCTCGATCTGGGCCGTGCGATCTGGGCGACGGTAGATCTGGGTAGCGTGAGGCCGTGCGAGCTAGGCAGGTGGTAGATCTGGGCGGCAACCGTGCGATTTGGGCGATGGCGGATCTAGGCAGCGCGCACGAGATCTGGCCACGCGATCTGAGAAACGGTCGTGCGATTGGAGACGGCGACAACAGCAACAGTGGCAACGACAGCAAAGGCTAGGTCTAGGGGGTTAGGGTTTGTGGCTTTGATACCATGTTATGAGAATAAAATAATCTGTATATTTCACTAAGTGTACAATACAAGAGTATATATACAAGTATTTAAAGTTAATTACACTAATACCCCTTACTTATCTTATTTAACAATCCTAAATCTAAAGGTTTTCAATTCAGCCTCTTGTCCAACACCCCCCATCTCCACCCTCACCCCCCCCCCCCCAACCCCAACAAAAAGGTTAAAAAAAAAAAGATAAAATGAATTAAGAAAAGACATGAAAATTCATAACTGCCTTTGCTCCTTTGGAGCCAAACTAGCTTGTTATATAGTTCAAGGAGCCATGGCAACATTTACAGATTGGGCATGATGACAATGGATCAAGGCAGGACCAATCATGGAGAGGTCTAGCTATAGGAGGATATTTTGAAGAGATATAAAGCAATGATTGGAGTTTCTAAGTCAAGAAATGTTGTTCCAAGGCCAAAGAGCAAAGGATATGATGTTTCTTATTCAAGTAAGGTCGTACATGAAAAGGAAACAAGTAAGCTCATATAAGAGCAAAGGATATGATGTTTCAAGGTCAAAAGCACATTGTTCTTAGCTGTCAAAGGTGATATATCTTACACATACGCACAAAAGAATAACAACAACAGCAACACATCAAGTCTTAATCCTACTATGGGATCAGCAACATGAATTCTAGCTCACCAGACATTTCTATCTATGACTTATCTTCTATGACTCCCTTATAACTCATATCATATAGAAAAGTCTCCCACTATGTTTTTCTTGATCTTCCTCTATCTCTTTTGCTAAATACATGTTCCATTCCATCCACTCTCCACATAGGACCCTCTATTAGCCTTCTTCTCACAAGCCCAAACCATCTTAATAGTGCCCCGTGCATCTTATCTTCTATAGGACCCATTCCAAACTTATGATAAATAACCTCATTTTTAATTTTATCTTTTTTTGTATGGCCACACTTCCATTTTAACATCCTCATCTCTACATGCTTATATTTTACACATGTTGGTGCTTTATTACAAAACAATCTATACCATACAACAAAGTTCGTATTATAGCTATCTTATAAAATTTTCCTTCTTGCTTTAATGGAATCTTTCTACCGCATAAAACTCTTAATGCACTTTTCCATTTTAAATATCCTACCTTAATTCTAAGGGTAGCATCATTGTTAATCTCCCCATCTTTTTTGATATATAGTTTGAATATATCAAACTAATAAAATTTCAGGTACTTCTCTATGTTTCAGTTCAATCATACTTTATTTTCCTCTCATGAAATCTCTAAGTAGCAAAAACAAACATTGGCATCCATTTGGATAACTAAACTCGTTGCTTTGTTACAGAAGTGTGTCACTTTTCAGAACTGCATTTCAAAGCAAATTCTGTTTTATATGAGCATTTGCAAGGAACATTGGATCAAACAATACCCAGGGCCAACTGATATACTTCTGATTGTTAAAGAACCTTCAAACTATAGGACCCTTATGGTATTGAACCATGAGCCTCTAAATCAACTGTCTCTCAGATTTTAGCCACAGACCAAAGTAAATAACAAAGGCATGAAAAGAAAACCTTTGGGTGCTCAACCTAAAAATTAGCCCATTTCGGCACTCAAATGAAAAGAAAACCTTTTTTTTTTTCTTTTGGCATTTAATTTAGCACTGCAAGCCTACATAAACAGATACTGCCATTTCAAGTGAATTCTTCCACCAGATGAACATGAATGTGTGTGTGTGTGTGTGTACAGAGAGAGAGAGAGAAATAAGAATCACATAAATCAGCTCAGAATACTAAGAAATTGAAACAACTGCACTTGGCAGACATATCTGTGATGATTACCTTACACTGAAATTTATCAAAAGGAAAAATCATCAGACAAAAATTTAATATAATATATTGTCCTAGTTGAGCAGTATGACAAAAGTTAGTGCTAAGTTACTGCTAAAATTCTATGTTTGAAACAATTTAGCATTACAACTAGTTCAGAAAGGCTCCATAATAAGAATCTGTCTATAGAACTGCAGAATGATCATAAAATTAGTACAAAAAAACTAAACCTGAATAAGAAACTGTGTTCTAACATGTCAGCAGCAATGCCACATGCATACTATAGAGGTGACAACAAAATTTTCAATAAAATACCTCTGAAGGAGTCTCCCTTTTCTCCGCAGCAGCAACAAGTGTTTCAATATTCAAAGCAGAGCCAAATCCTGTAAAGTTAACCAAAACAAATAACAAAAACTGAGATCAATATTAAAAGAACATATGAGTGTCAAGACCCTAGGGCTATAACAGTAATTGCAGCTTGTTGCAATTACTGCATTGTATTTTTTCTGTTATAACTTGTAACTTTTTCAGTTTACAGTTACAACTGAAAGCAACTTGTAACTTTCAGTTACAATTGTAACTGAAAGCTAGAAGGCCTATAAATAGACCACTACTTAAAGGATGAGAGATTAGGATGTGAAATAACAGAATTCATTCTCTCTAATTCTCTGTCTTTTCTCTCTCTCTCGGCTCTCTCTGTGTTCTTTCTGTTTCTCTCTCTTTCTCAATTACTCTCTCTCTCTTGATTTGTTCCAGAATACCTAAGAAAACCTAGGTCAGGTCTAGGAGCCTGACAATGAGCTATGTAGAAGGAAAGCCACACAGACACATGTAGGTACTTGCATATAAAGAAATAAAATAAACATCATTGCATATTCAACAATAAAAGAAGATTACTTGCTAAGGAAAATGGTTTAGATGGACGAGAAAACCCCAACGAGGAAGATGGAGCAGCCGAAGCACTTGTTGCACTCTGGGACTGCATTTTAAGCAGGGAACGTAGAAAGAGTCAGCATACAAAGTCTTAAATGATGACGAAGGTCTTAAAGGATGAAGGATGCCACAAAGAAAAGAGTCAAACAACTAAGCTTCGAATGATAAGGAAGGATGCCCAAAAAAAAAAAAAGGAGATAATACTCAATGTACTTCCAACTAAAAAGGTATCAAATTGCATGCCTTCTGAATGGCTGCTGCATCACTCAGATCAACAACTGAAGGTTTTGCATCAATGCATTTTATGCAAGGTTGCTCAGAAGATGATACAGAAACTTTTTGAGTGTTCTCCAAGCAAGCTTCATGTCTTTGTTGAGGCTGAGTTGAAGAAGAAATTTGCGACCCAAGTTGTGTGTTAACAGATCCAATTGGTGAGGATGATGAAACAGGCACCTGAGAACTAAGAAGTAAGGCTACGGCCAAATAAATCATTTCTATTCTTTTATTAAAGCATCCATAAATTTTAGCCACAAAAATTGTTGTGATGTAGATGACGAATGTAAATGTAAGATATAAGAGTTGTCAGAAAACAACACCAATACTTAAAGCATGCATTAAACACAAGTTCAAAAAATATTACAACTACATCGTTGAAATCAGTGATTAAAATCTATGCATATTGCTCAATGGAATGGCAACATAGAGTATCAATGCATTACTAAAGCAGGCAACGGGGAGTCATAATGTGTTTCTAGAATCAGAAAATAACATCACAGTGTTGCTGAAACCTTACATGGTGGTTTGTCCATGGTACCCTACTTGATAAATAATTATGCTCTGTTACACGATATCCCTGCTGACCTCTAGGGTTCTTCACGAAAACATTATCATGATACAAGTCCATTAAAAGAAATATTATCAGCAAACAAATAAGATTGAACTTGATATGTAAAACACATAGCTTTGGCAGAAGTAACAAGTAAATGTGATACATAACAAGCATGCATTAGCAGAGGTAAGAATTACGATTTCATGAGATGAGTTGGGGGAGAAGATAATGTTACAAAATAAAAGAAAATAAACTAAAATAAGTAAATTGAAGGTTAAAAGGGCATTCCAAGGCTCTTGCAAGGGTCATGTGTGGATCACCTTTGACGTTACCTTACCCTTGCTTTGCAAAGAGGCTATTCCACAACTCAAATTCATGATCTTTTAGACACAAAAGAGCAACCTCATCATTGCTACAAAGGCCCACCTTCTACGTAAATTGAAGTTTGATGGACCTAAAATTCAGAATTAAGACAACTGCCAGCCTGCCTTCTAAATTCTTAAATATCATTATAGAATCAAAATTGACCAAAAATGAAAAGATGCCAACGGAATATCTCTATAGACAATATGACAACTCTCAACACAGATAGCAAACAATACCAGAACTTTTAGTTGGTCAAAACACTACTCAGAGTAAAAATTAGACTTTAAAGCATCCTAATGTGATTCATCTCACATAATTTACAACTAGAAAAGTGGCAAACAAAAATACAGGACAATTCCCTATTGTGGCTATTGAGATTGCCCTTGAATTCAAATTCAGTTGACGTACTCCAAACTATGGTATAAGATCTCTATAGACAATCCAAAACTCAATGAGCTTAGTATTAGTGACCTATCATTTCCCCATAAAGAGCCCATATCTTATTATTAAGAGTGCGGTGCAGTGCAGGGTTGTGATCTTTACACAAATCTTGTGAGATTTTTTGTATTGGGGTTTTCAGGTTGAGAGTGAGAGTTTATCTTCCATACCCCATTATTCACATAGTGAGCTCTTGTTCCTCCTCCACCCATGAACCTAGGCACATCACAAAACCATATTAAACCTGTGTCTCTGATTTTGATCTTGTGTGGGTGTCACATAATTATTTCTATGTCTAGGTTTATTCCCTAACCAGTAGTATCAGAGATACCTAACAAAGGCAATGCCATGGTCAAATCCCATTGCATACCAAATAATCATGGATTTTGGTTTTCAAAAGAAGCACAGTGACACTGCTAGTCTTAGAGAAAGAGCAGCAGAGGTAAAGTAACTGCATAATTGGCCGTGATGATTATTTCAGTAGTTATAATATGTAAGGCATAAGAAATTATTATTATTACCTGAAAAGGGAAAATTTAACTCCCAAAGAAAAACATTACCTCTCAGTTTCTGATACTTAAAATCACAAAACTATAGCAGAGAAGATGTGAAAATAATTTCACACTAGTTTTTACAGGAATAAGAAGTTCCAATTCTTTCAGAAAGAAGGGATAATTAACTCCTAAACCAAACAGAAACATCACTCTACTTATCTGTTTTTTCTGTTACAAAATTAATAGCAAAAAAGATTGTCTATGCACACTGCGAGGTGTTAGTACAGAAGTCTCAGAACAACATTATTCCCAGTTTTGTACTATTCAAAAGAATGCCCTCAATGAAGACAACCAAGGTCAATCAACATATTTTTGCATGCGAATAAAAGCCAACCCTATGACTGATGGTTGAAATGCATATAACAAAGAGAATTTCACAAACAAGAAATGTCACAGTTAGAAACAACATAAATTTCATGCCCACAATATAAAATGCCTAAAGCAGTCCCTTTATGGACCTTGTAGTTAATGTTCTTCAAAAAATAACATTTCAAAAAAATATATACAACTTCTATAGCAACAATGTTAATGACATCTTCCTTGTAAGCGAGATACTTAGCAGTATTTTGAAATGCAGTACTTGGATAAAGGACACAAAATTATTATGCACCTCCATATTTGTTGATGTAGCTTGAACAGAACCATGTTGTTGATCAGAATCTGCATTATGTCCGAGAACTGACTCTGAATGACCAGATGATATCCTGGAAAGTGCCCTTTCAGCAAATGCAACAAGCTCAGAATGAGTAGCACGCAGGTGAGCTATTTGTAAGATAAGATTGCAGTACTGTGGCAACTCAATCAAACGGTCCACGAACTGTTCCAGAGCTATGGTCCCAAACATGAACATCTGTATCCAGACAGGCCAATGCTAATATACCATTGCAAGAAATAATAATAATAATAATAATAATAATAATAAAGACAGTAAGAAACAATACGAACTTTACTATCTGCAGGTTTATGTAATGCATCCAAAACACCTTGGAGGGCAATACCAAGAGTGAGATCAGTTACTATCCGATGCTTGACAAGAGAGCCTGAGATATGAATCAGAGCCACTCCATGAACATGACATACATACAAAATCAATGTAAAGAAAAATGACAGATAAACTAGAAGAAGCATCTAGAAGACAGTATGTCATGCTAAAAGAAACCATGACCCAGTTTATGTGAGACCTTACAATACAAAGGCTGTTAATTAGTTCAAACATGGAGAAGCCAGCTAGAAGACAAACAATAAAGGATTCAGAGGCTAAAGAAACTCAAGGTTCAAATTAAGATAGAACATAAATTTCACCTGTAAGCAGAACACATGCACTGATCAAATTAAACAAATTCAACTTAAAAGTCAAAGATCATTTAGACATCCTTGTCTAAAAGAACAAACAATTGGTCAGCAAAATGGTCCCCCAAATGTGTCACAACCACTAAGACCATGCAATCTATGAACAAATGTTACATATTTGAATGTTAACTTGTAGATCAAATGTTACATATTTGAATGCAGCGAGACCTCACATGTTACATAGATACATATCCAAAAGGGGTGTCCCCAATGCATCAGGCTCCCTGCATTGTGAGGGCAAAGGAAGGAGCATATTTGTACAGAACCTTCCCTTTGCTTTTTGCAAAGAGGTTGTTTCCCCAACTCAAACCTGAAGCAACTTTACTTCTGCCATCAAGGCTTGCAATTGCATAACGTATACAAATCTATCGCAAAAATTGACAGCTCCAAATATGAACGATCTCACAGAAAAACTACATCACCTTAAATCAGATAACAACTTCATTTAAAGAAAGGAAAATGGACAAAAAATCTAAAGCATTTATTTGTTGAAGGAATTCAAGGTTAGAGATAAAATAGAACATTAGAATACCAAATCAATATCCTTTAAGAAATGCATCACACTAAAGAAACTGCAAATCTTAACTGAAAGGTTAAAGATTATCCAAAAATGCTTAAAAGTCAGCAAAATATCCCCAGAAAGTTTTGGCAAAGCAATTAAAGACCACCAAAACTCTGCATATAGGGATATAGGTCACTCAGGGCTGATCCAACTGGGTTGGTAAAATCATATTCTTATTTTATTTTGTATATGTACCAAAATTGGATAGAGATGTGTGGTCCAATTGAACTCTTATCAGAATATCCTAGTGGGGCACTGCTTACTTGACTAAATATTTTTTAAGTGGGGAAATTGGCACACAGGTAAGACAAAGAGATGTAATAACCACCATGCAAGAAATTGATTGACTCAATCTTACTAGACATATACATTAGAAAGGTAATAACCACCCTAAAAGAGATAGATGTTATGGTGGCAAGAAAGTTAAAACTAAGATGTTTTGAGATGACTAGAAGAATTCCATAGTGAGTGCACTGATTCAAAATTAATGCACCCTAACTTAGTTTTTTGCTTTGATTGTTGATGCAACCATGAACTAGTTGATTACTCTCCTTATGTGGATAGTAGATATAGGAGTAACTTACTAAGAGATACAGAATAAAGCATATGGAGTATCATCATGTTTCAGCTAACATTATGGGAATAGACCCTCCAAGAATTTAAGAAAAAAATTCAAAGCAAATTCAAGAAATTCCTTGCAGTAAAGATTTAACAGAAAAAAAAACCTTAAAGATTCCAAGATTCCAACTAGGTTATTGACCAAAAATCCCATGAAACCTCACCAAATAGAATTGCGGTAAGTTTGAGCTGCTCCTCAGGGTACATGGAGAAAAAATCGTATTCTTCAAATAGATTGCTGATTATGCACTTTAAAATCGATTGTTCCCTGTGAATTCAAATAATTGCAAGCAAATCAATGCCCCTCTAAATCAGATCTTAATAATAACACAGGATTAAAGTTTCAAAGTTCAATATATTATCACCAAACTTCAGCAAAAAGACCTATATATTCAGACAAGAAAATCAAATGATAAAAAATTCGAAATGAGAGACCCACCCCCCCACCCCCCCAAAAGAAAAAAAAAAACACAAGGCCTGCTTTTTCCTAAAAACTTTACAAAAGCATTCAGATTTCCACTACTTCATGTCAAAAAAGAAAGGACAAGTAGATGAAAAAGAGAAGTCAGTCTTAGCATGCAACTAGATCCATGCATGTAGAATGTGGGAAACAACAGAACATTGATCATTGGGAAAGACTTAAAGAACCAATCCTTCTTCCACCAAATATCCATCAACACTAAAACAGGAGCATTTAATGACCAAGGATATTAATTAGTAAAGTAGTTGTTCCACAATCCACTAAATGGATAACAGACATCATTACAATAAGGGTACGTTCGAGATCCCCTTTAGCTAGTAGGATGTAAAAGCTCACCCTCATAAGTAAAAGCCAAAAAACAGTAAGTAGATGTAACTTTACTTATGCTTTGATCATGCCCTGAAAACTGAAAGGTACTTGTATGCCCATCCTACTTAATTTATTTATTCCCTAAAATGGGACGCTAAAAGAAATAAAAGGTTACTCTAGTGTACTTCTTTGTAAGATGGTGGGTTTTACTTGGAAGACAAAAGTCAAACATTTTAGTATCAACAGTGGGAAGGCTGCTCTTCGCTTTCAACTTTATTCAGGCACATTTTAATCTCAAGTAAAATATTTTAATAGTACAACACCATTGTTAAAAAATCGAACTGGTGGAACTGTTTAGTTCTCTATTAAAAATTCAAACTCAATAAAAATCCATTAAATCATATGCTTTTTAAGTTACATGATGGGAATAACTTTTAGATGATGATTTAGAATAACTGAAATAAACAGAAATAAACAAAAAAAATAAATAAGAGCAGGCCAGTGAAAACTGAAATTCTTCTATGTAAGGAAAACATTGCAAAAGAGGATGGATTTAGTAAGTAATCGACCTTTTCTCATTAGATTCTTTGAGTCGAGCAAGCATTTTAATCATTTCATCAGTAGTTAGTTCACCAGTAAACATCTTATAGAAGTAAGAATTTGCCGCCTCCTCCCCCCTCTCAAGGTCAGAGGGCAACAAATTATCAGCACTATAATTCTTCATTCTTGAAGTAGCATTCATGAAGGTTATGTGCAACTTCTCCAATTCATGAGAAATCTGTCTACAGATAGTCAAGCCCTTGTGAGCTCGAAGAACCTGCAAAACATATCATTTATGGGGCTCTGTGAAGTCAGGGAGAAATTTTCATATAACTAACTAGAGGCCAAAATTAGTAGAAGCAAAACCTTCAGTATGGTAGGACTAGTCTCTGAATAAAGTTTCCATACAGCACCAGAATGGCTGGGATGTTCAGAAGAAACTCCCTGAGATATGCCAAACTGAATTTCCTTTAGAAGTTTGAGGCACTCCTGAAAGCAGAAGAAAGGATATTAGCCTAATTTTGCCACTGTTATTTTAACTTTTTTTTCACAGTATTTTATTTCAAAATTGCAAAGATCAATAATAATAGTAAGGAGTAGTGTTTACAAGAAGCTAGCAGCATGAGTTTGTAGTGAACCCTGTTCGTAATAAGCTGACTGGGGTTGTTATGAGAGAGAGAAGAGTAGATGGGGGATAGAGACATCAATCATTACCTCAAAGAAAATATCTTTGTAAGTACTTAAATTAGAAATCAACCATTTCTTCATGTCTATAAGTTCTTTTTGAGAAGCAAGGGCAGCCAGTCTAATGCCAAAATAAGAAGGAACCATATCCAATACCGGCAAGACTATCTGCACCACAAAAGCTATACATGAGAACAAAAATATAAAAAGGGAACTAAAATATTCACACAGGCCTCATATAAAGTCCTAGCTTCCCAAGAATGAATAGTATGTGCACAAGAAGGAAAGACAAATCAACGACTACATTTTCTTTGAGAAGCCAACCAATGGTCTGAGTTTTGGAGCAATATGCACCATGTCACCCAACTTAAGATAGATTTATATAGCAACTAGCAATTTCTTGAAACACACTTGGAGCACACCTGATACCCCCATAAATAAGTACCTCTATTTTAGTTTTAAATTGAGAAGCTTAAGGACACAATCTTGTGAAACACCTTCACATTTATGAGAAAATACTAAGACTAGTTGTTTGAACATAAGTAGTAACTGCTAATGTCCTCTTCTCCTCTCCACACCACCCCCCCCCCCCCCCAAAAAAAAAAAAGAGAAGATAGAGATGCACGCACAAAACTACAGACAGAGATACAATCAAGAAAAGGCTTGAAGTGATGATTAGGTGTCAACAAAGCCATCACCTTTAGTTCCTGGCAGATGTCTAAAGGTAGAAAATAGTTTTCCATAGAGAATTGGAGAAAACAAGCATCATTATTATAGGGACAAAAAATTAACGAACATCAGTACAAAGTTTACTCCAAATATCTACCTTTAGCTCCTGGCAGATGTCTAAAATTCTACTCATATTGCTCGGATCAATGTCATAAGTATCTAAAAATCCCCGCAGCAAAAGATTAGGGTTAACATGCCAGAGATGACGAGCCACAACACTTGCTGTGCTATTTTTAAGCATCATGGGCAAAACAGTTGAAGTGATTTCATTCTGGAGGACGTTATAAGCAGTCTGGAAGAAAATTAGCAAGGTTAATCAAAAAAAGACATGAACGATGTGAACATCAAAGTATATCTATTTACATTAATATGAGCCATCCCAAGCAGTAAGACTTCAGGGCAATGCTCAAGGGGATCTTTGAGCATTGGTCGTATGTCACTGACATGACCCCTCTCAGCTAGCTGACACAGCACCTCGAAAAGTTCAAGGCACAACCATGCATGGTTGGGATGTCCAAGTCGAAACTTATGATCAGACACAGCATGAAAATATCCCTGCAAGAGTAGTTTAGCATTTTAAATCACTCAGAAGCACCATGAAATCATTTTTAAATACTGGATTTCTTTTTTCTTTAGGCATGTCGACATGATTAATAACAGCTGAATGTGAAGAGCATATACCAGTTGTCTTGCAGAATGTGCAAAGTTAAACACTTCAGGTGGTACTGAAACAGCATACTTAAGAAAAGATAGTTGGCCCTCTGTATTCTTCCAAACAGACCCACAGATGGTATGGAGTGGGAATGGTTCCTGCAATTTGAGTTCCAATGAGTTTATACCAGCAACAAAATTGATCTGGTCAATTCACATTAAGATCCAATATAAATATACTGAATTCAGCATGGAAACAAACCTTGCATGTATGCCTGTAGACTGACATAAAGAAGGAAAATGCCGCCTCATCAGGGAAGTAGAATCCCTCATGATCTAGGCTTTCAAAAACACTCATCCAGTTGATTCCAGGAGACTGCAGTTCAACATTTAAAATAAGAAACATTACCAAATTGCAATAGTGCTAAGAGAAGAATATATAAATCAAGATTCAAAGGAATTGAAAATAGAACCCACAAGCTGATTGATTGAATCTATAAGAACATCAATATTCCATGAACTCAATGATGGCATATCAGACAGACGGCAACCAAGAGCAGAACAGAAAGTTGAAAAATCACTGTAATTGTCCTCCATCTCAGAATGTGTTTGAGCAATTGCACCAAGTATCTTAGAGACCATGATTTCAGTCAGCGGTAAGAAGAGAGATAATATCTCTTTGCACTGTGGAACATTAGCTGTGCATCCATAACCCAATTCCTTCATTATATCAGCCATGCTCATCTCCTTTTCCATTTCTAAAATAATAGAATCAAATTCATCCTCATTGTCTTCAAACAAATCCAACTTCCTGGACAGAACAAGACAGACCATAAAAATAATCTTGTTATCTTAAACAAAGTACAAAAATTATATTAACAAAGCAGGAGTCAGTAGCAAAGCTGTGTCGACAGGGCTAGAAATGACAAAAACTACCTCAAGGTAGTCTCAAGCAGTTCGTCAGGAAGCAACGGAGACAAAATAAATTGGTTCCCCTCTTTCAATCGCATTGAAGATGCCATTTTCATGAAGGAATCTAAATGCTTGGAGAGACCCTCAGAATGATGAAGAAACATAAAAATATTCTGAATTTGCTCAACAGAGTTGACACACAAATTTCCAGCAAGTAGTTCCCCAATTTGAGTCATGCAGTAGTTCACCCCTGGAAACCAGTGAAAGGTTAACATCATCGCACAATAAACAATAAGACTACCAAGAAAAACAAAGGTAACTAATCAAGAATAAATGCCTATGCACTATTTTTTTTTTTTTTATTCCATGGAAACTAGAAGAAGGAAGGTGCAGGGGCAGTTGTAGCTTGCACTTACCACACATCCTGAGGTCAGAATTTTCTGAATCAGACAAAGCAAAACCAATTCCAATTTTCTCACATGCGATAAACACAATTTATTTGAGAGATTTTCAAGAAAATTCTCATTGAGCGCTGTACCCCTTAGTGACTCAGAGAGCACTGTACTGAAATTTGGTTTATCCAAGACATATTTGAAAACCGAACCAAGTAGTGGCTCCAGTTGCATTTTCTTTAAATCTTTCTTGTTAATATTCAGGTAATCCAAGAAGGTTTGGAGGATCAATATGCTTCCCTCAGTTCCATATCCAACATATTGTCAAGACAAATATAAATAAATTAACTCAAGTTAGTATAGCACAACCCCTAACTCAACAAATTGATTGGCTTAATGATTCTTTTCAATCTCTCTCTTTATATATTGGGTGTAGGGATTCTTTCCAATATTCATGAAGTGTGAATCTGTAAACTTTGAAAATCATACATAATGTAGGTTCTCAAGTTGCGGTATACACTACATAGTTTCACCTCCTCCCTAAAATTCTAGGGATCATAAAAGATGAGACTGGAGAAAATATGCAGCACTTAGTTAGATCCAGATATACATATAAGTGGGCAAGTATGTATTAAGTGTTACAAACCACACAAAGAAGTAGCAAGTTCAGGCAAAACAGAATTTAGTGGGTCCAGGCATCATGCATTCATAATCAGAAGTATCTACAAAAAACCAGTAGGAAGACCAGCCTAGGAAAAAATAAATAAATAAATCAACATAAAGAACAAATGAAGTCCATCCTCAATATGAAGAAAATTCTTCCATCTTTGAATACCTCTTTTTTTCCAATCTTCACTAGTTGTCTCATTCCTAACTCACCTTCACCATCCCTTTTGCCAAATCATCACACACCACATTGGTGAAATGATATTTCTACATAATCCCATATTCCCCAAAAAATTCCCAGTAATTTAGCTGCTCTGCCTGCAATTCAACCAGAGGTCAACTTGGTGTTAGTGTCACTAGGTGTTAAACCTCCATGCATGATGACTATACTAGCTGAAGCTAACATGCACAGTGCTCTAGCCTCAAGATGAGCATTTAGATGCAGTTTATAAGAAGCCTCCTTGTAGCACTCGACTCGACCTCCCTTCTACTGAGTGAACCCTCAGGCTAAGTTTTCATACTCATTTTAAAAGCAATGGAAACCTTCACTTCACCAAATTGGACAGATCCTCACTCGAATGTACTAACCCTGTGGCTCAAACTTGTTTTTCCAATACTATCCTGTTGCACTCATTCCAACTAGAATCATGTGGCTTTTGGCTAGAATTGAATGTTGTCATGTTACTCCCTATGTCCTTTCTTGATGATCTTGAAAATAACCTCAAAAGGATATAAAACAGAGATCTAACAGGAAATAATTCTCCTAACCAAATTAAATGAGTGCTTTAGCCCCCATTATAACTTGTAATAAGACCATCTTGTTATCATACAAAACAGGTAACTTTCAATCAACCATTTGAATCAAGATAACAGCATCACTTCATGAATTATATGTGAAACAGAGAACACGTTCTTATCAATATACACGATGCATCTGCCTAACACCCCCAACCAGCGGAAGGAAAAGGTCATCTAGAAATAGTGAAATATACAAGTTCAATGCAAAATCACCCAACCACAATTCAAGGCAGAAACATGAATGAAAGGAATATTCAGATCTACACTCCCCGTGAGAGCAATTAATCAATATGAAAACCTAATTGGAAATAAATTAAAGAAATAGTAAAACAGTTAAAGCAGAAAATTCCTAAAAGAAAAATAGAGCAACTCCAACTAAAAGAGTGGAATTTGATTTCAAAACCCAGATCTTCATCAGTGAGAAACCCTAACCAGAAAGAGGTCCTCATCTTAGCTGCTTGCTGAATAGAATCTCTACCCACGATCACTTGCAGTAATTGAAATTGAAGGAGTTTGTGATGAATCTATTTCATCCTTGAATAAAACTAAAGGGCTCGAGCTCAGAAGGTTGATCGAGATTGCAGATGACTTGCTATGTGGCTGTGAAAAGGAGGCTCACTTGGACAACTGGCAACATTCATATCAGAGAGAGAAGGACAATGCACAATGTGGTTTTTGGAAGATTACGATAATAGGAGACGTGGGGTTCTTATTGACGCCACAAAAGTTGTCGTAAATACATGAGTAACCGCACCATGGTTTGTCCATATCAGCACATAATCTGCTGATCTAAGGGGGAAAGGTAGGGTTTAACAAATGTTATCGAATTATTAGTGTTAAATTATTAACTACCATCTAATCTAAAAGCTTAAACTATTAGATAGAGAGTTAACTTTATCATTTTTACTCTAAACGCGTCCCTTTACATGTGGTCAGCCTTCACTACATAATTGGTCCAAATACGTGCAACTATTTAAATAGCAAAGTCAACAATGAGATTTGGACTCAGGACCTTTGCTAGCTCTAATACCATGAACATGTTAAATTGTTGCCCACCATCTAATCTAAAAGCTTGAGCTATTAGAAAAAGGGTTAACCTTGTCTTTTATATTATCATTTTTACTCTCAACAAATAGTTTATGGTGTCCTCCTAACTAAACCCAAGAATAGGCTTGTTGATGGTTGGTTAGTCAAATCCAGGTTTTACAGTATTTACTCATGGAATAGGCCTAAGAGGGTGTTGGGATTAACTTATTTTTGGTCAAATAGAACTTATAAGCTTTTTAACAACTTAAATTTTTTGTTACATGTTTTGGCACGAATTTATAAGCTACCTAGCTTATAAGCTCTTCCAACAGCTTTTTTCAAAAGCTGGTACCCCCTAGCTTTTTCTGGAGAGCCAATAAGATATCTCAAAAAAAAAAAAAAAAAAACTCTTGTTGACCAAGTAAAAGACCAAAAAGCACCCCCTAAAACCTAGAATTTCTAAATAAGTTCTTACAGATTATAAGCTGTAAGAGCTCATAAGCTCCTATAATTTAAGCTAAGTGAAACACCCTCTAAATCAGCTTTCCCTTTTCAATTAAAACACCTTATAACCATACCAGATGACACTGCAGATACAATAATATTACAAGAAAATGCAGATCATGTACAAAAAATTAATTAGTGCACTAGATTTCATTATAAAGCTATTTGTAAATTGACCAAGAGTTTTGCTCTGTCAATTTTTGGCACCACACCATCACTCCAAGATTTAGCAGTTAATTACACAGGGGCGCATCTATATTTACTTTCTTATTGTTAATAAATTAAATATCTTGACACCAGAACGTGGATGGCTGCTCAATCCGATATTGGTGAGGTTAAAACCCCACGACAAATGGACAAAGTTAATGTAGATGAACAGCTGAATCACCACCTTGGTAGGCCACACCAAGGATATAGTTACACTCCAATCCTTAAGAATCCACCACAAGGAAAAAGAGCAAATAAGAGAAATCTTTCTCCAGAGAAGACTTATGATTCCATTTCAATTGATGATAAAACTACTACACAACATCTCTATTTATAGAAGGGAATCCTAAACTAAAAAGGAAAATAATTATATTAGGAATAGGAATCCAACTCCAAATAAGAATAAGAATCTAAAACTAAAAGGAAATAAGAATCCTAAATCAAAAAGGAAAATAAAATATATTTCTCAAACAATTAGGAATCCTAAATCATATCAAGCTCCCCTTGGTTGGAGAAGACTAGTCCTCGAGTCTTTACTTGTCTTCATCTCCATGGAATGGTAATAAATCAGCAATATTGAATGTAGTAGACACACCATAGTCTCTTGGAAGCTCAACTTTGTAGGCATTCTCATCAATCAGCTTGATCACCTAGAACGGTCCATCAGCTCGAGGACTAAGCTTCTTGTAAGGACTCGGAGAAAATCTTTCTTTCCTTAGATGAATCCATACAAATCTCCTTCCTTGAAAGTAGCAGGTTTGCGAAACTTGTTTGCTTGCTTTTGATAACACTTATTTTGCTTCAAAATCTATTCTCTAACTTGCTCATGTAGTTTCTTGATCTCTTTAGCCCTCTAGTTAGCATCCCCACTAAATCGTTGCTTATGACTATTCGTGCAAGTTCAATAGGAGTGATTGTATTTCGTCCATAGACAATCTCAAAAGGACTTCAACCAATAGTTTGACTTGGAGATCGATTGTAGGCCAACTCTGCTTGAGTCAATAACAAATCCCAATAGCGAATATTTTTGCCAATAAAGCTTCTCAACAGATTTCCCAAACTTCTATTCACAGGTTCAGTTTAACCACCAGTTTGTGGATGTGCTGTCGATCTAAACTGCAATTGCATCCCCATCTTGCACCATAACATTCTCCAAAAATGATTCTTGAACTTCACATCGCGATCAGAAGTAATAGTCTTTGGAATCTCATGTAGAAACAATCTCTTGAAAGTACAAATCGGCAACTTGAGTAGCATAAAAAAGTCTTGTTAGATGGAATAAAATGAGCCATCTTTGAAAATCGATCAACAACTACCATAAAAAAATCTTTATTCCTTTGAGTTTGAGGTAAGCTAATAACAAAATCCATGCTAACATCCTCCCAAGGATAGAAAGAGGCTAAGCTATGAAAGCTATGAACTTCATGAAGTGAGCAAGGTGTTAGCCAATTGCTGATAGCTTCCACCTTTAGCTTGAGTCCATCTCAATGCCATTGTTTGATATAACATAGCCAAGGAATATCACCTTATCCATAAGAAAGTGACATTTCTTGAGATTCGCATATAGATTTTGCTCCCTTAAGATGTCAAAGACTAGACAAAGATGGGCCAAATGTTCTCTTTGATTTCAACTAGACACCAAAATATCATCAAAATAAACAACAAATTTGCCAATGAAAGGTTGAAATACCTTGTTCATAAATTGCATAAAAAGTGCTTGGGGCATTGGGGAGACCAAAAGGCATCACCATCCATTCATACAACCCATCTCTTGTCTTGAAAGCAGTCTTCCATTCATCTACCGGTTGCATTCGAATTTGATGGTATCCACTTCGCAAATCAATATTTGAAAAGACTGATGCACCATGTATTTGATCTAGCAGATCATTAAGACAAGGAATAAGAAAACGGTATTTGATAGTGATCTTGTTGATGGCACGACTGTCAATGCACATATGCCATGATCCATTCTTCTTTAGTACAAGAAATGCTGGTACCTCACAAGGACTCATGCTTTCTTTCACTAATCCTTTGGCTACAAGTTCAATGACAACTTGTTGCAACTCCTCATTCTCCTTTGGACTCATTCTGTATGCAGCTTTATTAGAAATTACAGAACCAGGAATGCAGTATTGAGTTTCTCGCATTGAAGGTAATCCAACTAGAATCTCTTCCAGAACAACATCTTCGTACTCTTTTAATAAGGACTTAACCAATTTTGGAAGTTCTTAACCGTTCTCATTTTCTTCTAACACAGCCAAGGCACACACAACTTTAGCTTCTTCTAATGCTCTTGCAAACATTGATTTTGATACAACATCACGCGTCTAATCAACTAAACTTGATAAAAAATTCTTCTTAAAGGGCATCAATACTATCTTTGCACCATCTTTCTTGAATGAGTAAGTATCTTGTACCCATCATGAATGGCTTGATGATCATATTGCCAAGGCCAACCTGTGAGAAATAAATTGTATCGTATATTTACATAAGTGGTACAACCCCATTTATAGGGTTGGAAATTACACTATAGGAAAGATTACATTTGTGCTAAAACTAGGAAAGATAGGCTATACAAAAAATGGGAAAGGTTGACTACACAAGGGATAGGAAAGTATCCAAAAATAGTTTCTAAACTAGGGATAGGATCAGCTACTAATCTAGGGATGATTTGACCAATAAATCTCTTGAGATCCCAATCAACATTCCCCATATTTTTGCCCAGGAATTGACACTCCCTCTCAAGATGGGAATGTTTGTCATTCCCAACTTGCACAATAACTCCTCAAATCTCCTTGTAGGTAGTCCCTTTGTCAATATATCAACCAACTGATATTCGGAGGGAACAAAGGGAATACAAATTAATCCAACCTCTAGTTTCTCCTTTATAAAATGTCAATCTATGTCAACATGTTTTGTTCTATCATGTTGCATTGGATTATATGCAATACTGATAGCTGACTTGTGGTCACAAAACAACTTGATTGGTCCACTACCAACAAGCCTTAGGTTAATTAGAACAATCTTCAGCCATAACAATTCACATAGTTCAAGGGCCATAGCTCGAAATTCTACCTCAACAATGGACCTAGCAACTATATTCTGCTTTTTACTTCTCCATGACACCAGATTCTCTCCTAGAAACACACAATAACCAGTTGTAGATCACCTATCAACTAGGGAACCTACATAGTCGACGCCTGTGTAACCTACAATAGCTAGGTCATTCCATGATTTAAACAAAATTCCTTTCCCGAGTGTGGACTTTAGGCAACATAAAATTCTCCTAATTGCATGCATGTGTTCTTCAATTGGATTGTGCATAAATTAACTGATCAGGCTAACAACAAATGTAATGTCAGGTCTAGTATTAGATAGATAGATTAGGCGATCAACCAACCTTTGTTACGTTCCTTTGTCAACCAGCTAACAGTTAGGATTTTCACCTATTTTGAGATTTGGTTCCACTAATGTGATGTTGTTTTTCCTCCTAACAACCCAATTTCCTTCAACAAATCTATTATATACTTCCTTTGGGAAAGGAAGATTCCTTATTTGGAGTAGGCTACTTCTATTCCCAAGAAATACTTGAGTTTACCAAGATCCTTAATCTCAAATTCCCTTGCAAGGCTTTCTTTTAGCTATTGTTGCTCCTTAGCATCATTTCCAATAACTATGCTCCTTAGGCTTGCACACCTTGCTTGAACCTTCCTTATCAAACCCTAGTGGTGACTCCATAAGAACTTCCTCCTCTAAATCACCATGAAGGAAGGTAGTTTTTACATCAAATTGTTGTAACTACCAACCATAACATCCCAAGTTTGGTTCTTTTCCAAGGCTCTCATCTCTTCTTGCATAGCCTATGTCCAATTCTGATCCTTTAATGCCTTGTCAACTGTTTAGGAATGGCAATGGCATCAAGAGAAGACAAGAAGCATTTGTGTTGGGGTGTGAGCCGATGATAAGAAATGTAGTTGGCCAGTGGATGTTGTGTACAACATCTAATCCCTTTTCTAACAGCAATAGATAAGTCCAAATCACTGGGAATAGAATTGGAATGAGTAGGGGACTAAGGGATTTCAATACCTAACCTAGAGGCAAATGTTGGCTCAAGCTGGGAATCCGGAATGAGCTGAGATCTTCTCTTGAAGACATAGGAAGAGCCTTTAAATCTCACAGGAGGTGGCAGCAATGGTTGTGTTGTAGGAGCTTGTGTGTCCTGCTCACCAAAACCTGAATCTAAGGAATCAAGTGTCATGACCCTAGGATACGAGAAGGATAATTGTGTAATTGGGGCTGCTTATTGTTGTGGGTTAGTTAGAAGTATTTGGTTGTTGCTCTGTTGTTGTGAATTAGTTAGAGACACTGGTGGTTGCTCCGTTTGTTGGGTTTTCAATTACTATAACTGAAGAACAGCTAGGAAAACCTATAAAGGAGTTAGCTGTAAGAAGATGGGTATCAAAGAAATGAAAGATGGAATCTTTTCCCTCAACTTCTCTGATCTCTCTCTTTCTCTGCTCTTTCTGTAATTCTTCCCCAATTCTTGTTGTAATTCCTCCTCTTTCGGTCTAATTCCCCCTTAATTTCTTCCAAATTTCCTATTTAAACCCTAAGCAAACCCTAGGATCGTGTCATCAAGCACATGTGAGTTTGAGGCAGGTTTAAGTTGAGGTTCAGCTGTGGCTTGCTCTACTTCCAACTGTCTCAAAGGAACCAAATCCAAAGTAGGAAGGTCACCACTAACAGTCTCCCCCTAGTGACCAGGAAGAGTAGACTCAAAAAAAGGTTTGAGTTTTAATAAAAGTGACATCCTTGGACATAGAATTTCCGAGAGGGAGGATAATAGCACTTGCATCCCTTTTGTGTAAGAGAATAGCCAAGAAAGATGCACTTAAGTGCCCGAGGATCAAGCTTGTCTCTGTGGTGTTTAGAAATATGAATAAAGATACAGAGTCAAAAACTTTGAGGGGAAGAGAGGTATGAAGAATGACATCCGAAAAATGCAAAGAAAGACACTCTAATGGACTTTGGTTTTGGAGAAGTTTAAAAGGAACTTGATTAATGAGGTGGGCAGCAATTAAAACTGCTTCCCCCAAAAAATGTCTGGGAACATCATGATGATGTAGGAGGGCTCAAGTAACATTGAGTAAATGCCTCATTTTGTTGAGAGGGGGGGGGGGGTATCAATGTAGGAGGATTCATGAGCCTTGCTGAAAGAAATAATGAAGATGTTGATTGAAAATTGAAATAGACCCCTACATTATCAGTACGAAACCTCCTAATAAGGGATCCAATCATCACAAACTACACTTCAGATAGTATAGCCCATTCTATTCCTTAGCAACACCAATCATCTTTCCCAAGTCCAGTTCCTGAAAAACACAAGCATGAGGAAAGAAAACAGCACAACAGTTAAGGTCTCTGGTTAGCCGATGAACAGAAATGAGGTTGGTAGAGAGGTTAAGGACATAAAGAACATGTTGAACAAGGAGTGATGGATTGAGAATAACACTTCCCCGACCTTCTATAGGAACTGTATGACCATTGGCTACAGTTATTCTTTTGGGACTAGACATAGGTTTATAGGTTTCAAAAACAGTTGAGTCATAGATCATGTGATCAATAGCTCCTGAATCTAAAATCCATAAGCCATTCTTAACAGTTTGTGAAGCAGTAAAAAAAACTAGAGGCAAGACATGTACCTATTTGCGCTAGAGAACAAGAACCATTTTGAATAGTTTTCAAAAATGATTTCAACTTATTGATTTCTTCTGCATTCAGTTCACCTAGTTCAGAAGTTGAAACAGGATTTGTTTTTCCTGGGTTCCCTCAAGTTCCTTGATTATGAGATGGGCTTGAGTTTGGTTTCTACGTTGAAATTCTGGAAGCCTCCCATCTTACTTAAAACAACCTCTTTTCCATGCAACTTAAAACATGTCTCTCCAGTGTGCTTTGGTTTCTTGCAATATGAACACCACAAACCTTCCCAGCCTTGTTGTCTAGGGTGAGAGCCATTCCTTCCTTGTTGTGACCTGGAACATGAGACATCCATCTTGTTGGAAATCACAGTTGAACCTCAAGATTAGACTCATCAAACATAGCTATTCTTCTATGTTCTTCACAACGGATCATACAAAACACTTCATTCAAGGATGGAAGTTTCTCCCTGCTAAGAATTTGAAACCTCACTTGATCATACTCGAGATTGAGACCAGCCAAGAATTGCACAATCTTATCTCTTTCAAGTATTGGAAGTAAGAGTGGCAGCATCTTCACTGCACACCATCTTTATGTCTTGATAGTGATACAACTCAAGCCAATAACCATTCATCATATTGTAATAATCAGTCATTGATAGAGATCCCTACTTGGTAGGGCTTATTTTTGTTTTAATCTCAAAGATAACAGAGACATCTTGCACTTTAAAATAGGTAATTTTTACTATTTCCCAAATATCCTTAGCTGTAGACAGAAACATATATGTCAGGACCCTACAGTGGTTGGATGGTTAAGAGGGTTGTAGGAGTGGTTGTAACAGTAGGTTGTTAAATAGTGTGAGAAAACAATTATGAGAGAAAAACCTAAGAAATTAGTCTCTTAGTGTGTTATTTATAATAGGCACAACGTGCCTAATAACCTACGGGCTTAGTCTAATTACACATAGTTATAACAAATAAATAAATAAAACTCATAAAACAATATGCAATATATCTAATTATACTAATAATTCTAATACTCCCCCTCAAGCTGGAGCATAGACATCATATGTACCAAGCTTGTTACAGATATATTCTATCCGATGACCGTTCAGAGACTTGGTGAAGACATCGGCAAGTTGATCGCTGAAGTTAACAAATTCTGTAACAATAACACCTTCAATCAGATTTTCTCTAATAAAGTGATAGTCGATTTCAATATGCTTAGTCCGCTCATGGAACACTGGATTGGAAGCAATGTGCAAGGCAGCCTGATTATCACAAACAAGCTTCATAGGGGACACTTCACAAAACTTGAGTTCCTCCAAGAGTTGTTTAAGCCAGATGAGCTCACAAGTTGCATTAGCCATAGCCCGATACTCTGCCTCTGCACTGGATCTAGCTATTACATTATGTTTCTTACTTTTCCAAGAAATCAGATTTTCTCCAACAAGAACACAATATCCAGAGGTCGACCGACGATCAGAAGGAGAGCCAACCCAATCTACATCTGCATAACAACAAATATCTATGTGCCCCTTATCCTCGTAGAGTAACCCTTTACCCGGTGCTCGTTTGATATATCTCAGAATCCGGATAACAGCATCCCAGTGAGAATCACATGGAGAATTGAGAAACTGACTCACCACACTCACAGCAAAAGCAATGTCGGGACGAGTGACTGTGAGATAGTTCAGTTTGCCTACCAATCTTCTATACCTTCCAGGATCTGAGTAAGACTCCCCCTGTCCCGGCAAGAGTTTGACATTTGGGTCCATTGGGGTGTCAATTGGTTTGCAGTTCACCATACCAGTTTCTTCTAAGATGTCAAGTGCATACTTCCTCTAAGAGATTGAGATCTCATCTCTTGATTGAGCAACTTCAATACCCAAGAAATATCGGAGTTTGCCTAGGTCTTTAATCTGAAAGTGCTAATGGAGATGTTCCTTCAGATTTTGTATACTAACCTGATCGTTCCCTGTGATAACAATGTCATCTACATAAACAACGAGGTAGATACATAAAGAAGAAGAATATCGATAGAAAATTGAATGATCAGCTTCGCTTCGAGTGAGACCAAAAGCTTGAACCACAGTGCTAAACCTGTCGAACCACGCTCGTGGAGATTGTTTCAGGCCATAGAGAGACTTCTTGAGTTTGCAGACTACATTGGACTCCCCCTGAGCAACAAAACCAGGTGGTTGCTCCATATAAACCTCTCTTACAAATCACCGTGAAGAAATGCATTCTTAATGTCCAATTGATAGAGCAGCCAATGACGCGTGGCAACCATAGAGAGAAATAGGCGAACAGAGGCCATTTTAGCAACTGGAGAGAAGGTATCACTGTAATCCAGCCCATAAATCTGTGTAAAGCCTTTGGCAACTAACCTGGGCTTTAAGACGTTCCACCTGTCCGTCGTGGCCCACTTTAGGGGTGAACACCCACCGACAACCAACGGGAGTCTTTTCTGGTGGCAAAGGCACCAAATCCCAAGTGCCAGTAGAATTCAAAGGACCCATCTCATCTAACATAGCCTAGCGCCAACCAAGATGGGACATGGCTTCACCAGTGGTTTTAGGAATAGAAATAGAAGAAAGGCTTGAAACAAAAACACTATAAGCAGGTAGCAAACGGTCATAACACAAAAAATTATAAAGAGGATGTGGATTGCGAGTAAACCGTGTACCTTTGCAGAGTGCAATAGGAAGGCTGTTGGGCTGAGGATCCGTGGCAGGAGTGACCACTGACGGAGAGAGTGAGTCAGGAGAGTCGTAGTTAAGAGGAATGCCGGTGCCAGGAGCAGGATGAGGACGACGGTGATAAGTAAGAAGTGGAGAAGTCGGGGAGTGTGGATCGGAAGATGGAAGTGAAGGGTCCACCAAGGAGGAGATAGACGGATTTGATAAGGGCAACGAAAGAGAAGGAATAGGCAATACTTGGTCAAGACGCCGTGAATCAGGCTGAACAACAGAGAAGAAAGACTGTTGTTCAAAGAATGTGACATCAGCAGACATAAGATAGCGGTTCAACTCAAGAGAGTAACACTTATAGCCTTTCTGCAACCGACAGTAACCGAGGAAAATACACTTGAGGGATTTGACAGCAAGTTTATCCTGTCCTGGTGAAAAGGAATGTACAAAACAGATACATCCAAATACACGAAGGGGAACAAAATAAAGGGGTTGGGAGGGGAACAAAAGAGCGTGAGGAATGTTGTCCTTTAACACTGAAGATGGCATGCGATTAATCAGATAACACGCAGTAAGAACAACATCTCCCCAGAATTTGGTGGGAAGATTGGCATGTAAAAGTAGTGTTCGTGCAGTTTCAATGAGATGGCGATTTTTACGCTCGGCAACACCATTTTGTTAAGGTGTATAAGGACAAGAAGATTGATGCAGAATGCCACGAGTAGTCATAAAAGTAGTAAATTGAGAATAAAAGTACTCAGGGGCATTATCACTACGTAAAGCACGTATAAAAACTCCAAACTGTGTTTTTATTTCAGCAATGAATGTCTGAAAGACAGAAAACAACTCAGACCGACTCTTCATGAGAAACAACCAAGTGCAACGAGAAAAGTCATCAATGAAAGTAACAAAATATGAGAAACCAAGAGTAGAATTGACACGACTGGGCCCCCATACATCAGAGTGCACAAGAGAAAACGGAGCCTCAGCCCTATTATTGACACAACTGGAAAAAGAACTACGTGCGTGTTTACCACGCTGACATGACTCACAATAAAAAATAGACAACGATGACAAACTAGGAACTAATTTCTTCAATTTGGAGAGGTTGGGATGACCAAGACGAGAGTGGATAAGATCTGGGAAAGTAGCACTCGTGCAAGCCATCGGCATAGCAAGATGATAGTGACCCTATGACTCACACCCAACACCAATCGTCCGCCCCATACCCTGGTCTTGTACACAAACAGAGGTAGGAGTGAAAGTGACTGAGTAGTTAAGGGTTTTAGTAAGCTGGCTAACTGAAATCAAATTGAAAGGACTGTCAGGGACATATAAAACCGAATTTAAAGATAAAGATGAAGTGGGTGTGGTTTGGCATATCCCTTTAACTGCAGTTTTGGTGCCATTAGCTAGAGTAACTGTAGGCAAGGTATCAGAATAAGTAAGTGAAGAGAAAAGAAGTTCATTACCACACATATGATCAATGGCGCCAGAATCTATAATCCAAGGACCAAGAGATGGGCTTTTAGCAACGCAAGCAACGGGATTACCAGGATGAGACTGTTGGGTGGCCTGAAACTTCAAAAAGACATCATACTCAACTGTAGACATAGGTATCAACTATGAACTCGGTGCAGATTGGACAGAACTAGGATCACTCTGGAATGCATGAGCTGCACTGGTAGATGATGTAGGCGGAGCAGCGGGCCGACCATGTTTCTTCCAACACCTGTCCTCAAGATGACCCAATTTCTTACAAAAGGTACACTGTGAACGTGTCCGATTATTATTACGGCCTCTATTTCCTCCTGAGTGAGAAGCTGATAGGATACCAGATAGCAAGTTCAACAGCAATCAATATCAATGGTTTTCCAATAATTTGCAGCAAGGAAAATAAGAACAATAGGGCATTCGAGAGGCCCCAACTCTCCAACAATCTCCTACAAAATTCCACCCTCCTCTCTCACTTTCTTTCTCTTATTTATACCCCATCCTACTCAACATAACTGCCTCTGGCAGCACATGCTGGTTTGTTACAACAAACCAGCTATTTCCCCTACTATCCTCCACCCATTTTACCTTCTAGCCCCTGCCCCTTGTGCTGCCTTTGGTAGGTCCAATGGACCGGGGGCCTATCATTACCCCCCCCCCCCCCCCCCCGCTCACTTTCACCTTGTCCTCAAGGTGGAAATCTGGAAATTGTTGCTAAAGGAGGTGAACTGGTTCCCATGTTGCTTCTAAAGGGGGCAGCCCCTTCCATTGAATTAAAACCTCCCTGCCTTGTAGATTACTTCCTGTTCCCGATCGAACCCCCAGAATTGCCTCGGGTTCTACCAACAGCTCCAAATCTGCACTCAGCTGGCTGGGAACTTGCACACTAGCCCTCAACGCCCCTCTTGCCTCGCGTAATTGGGACACGTGGAAGACGGGGTGGATGTTGCAATGGGAGGGCAGTGTTAATTTATAAGCAACCGGTCCTACCTCCTTTTCCACTTCAAATGGACCATAAAATCGAGGTGCCAATTTCTCATTGGAGCGACCAGCCAGCGATTTTCTACGATATAGCCGTAATTTCAAATAAATCAAGTCCCCCACTTTGAAGTTTACCTCTCTTCTCTTCATGTCAACACCTCTCTTCATTACTGATTGAGCCCTCAGCAATTGAGTCTTCAAGTCATCCAAAATCTTATCCCGTTCAACTAATTGCCGCTCCACCATGGACACCGGCGTGGTACCTCTTTCAAACCTCACCAAGGCTGGAGGTTCTCTGCCATACACCACCTGAAAAGGGGTCGTCCTTGCAGCTGTGTGGTAGGATGTGTTGTACCATAGTTCAGCCCAAGGCAGCCACATGGACCAAGATTTCGATTGAGAGGAAGCAAAACAACGCAAATATGTTTTCAAGGTCCAATTTAGTACCTCTGTTTGCCCATCAGTTTGTGGGTGATAGGCGGTGCTTCGATGTAGTTTAGTACCTTGGAGGTGAAACAATTCCTCCCAAAATCGGCTCATGAAAATTTTGTCCCTATACGATACAATAGACCTTGGGAGGCCATGTAACCTTACTATCTCCTTAACAAAATTTCCAGCCACTTCCCCTGCAGTAAATGGATGTTTCAGCCCGATAAAGTGCCCATATTTACTTAGTCGATCTACTAAAACCAATATTGAATCCATTTTGCCCGACCTAGGTAACCCCTCAATAAAGTCCATAGCTATATCTTCCCAAACTTGGTTAGGGATGGGGAGAGGCTGCAGCAATCCCCTAGGCAGTGTTCTAAAAATCGGCCTAGGCGGCCGCCTAGGTGCTAGGCGGCCGCTGGCCGCCCCGAAATTGCCCTAGTCGGGCCTCCTAGGCGCCGGCCCGAGTAATCGGCTGGCTTGGGTGCCTAGGCGGCCCCTAGTCGGCCTGCGCGCCTTGGCGCCCAACTCGTTGGCTCAGCCATTTTTAGGGTTTTTTTTGCTAAATCATTAAATCGAACCTCTCAACATCTCCCTATTTCTCTCTTCTCACCTGAACGCTGTCGCCGCCTCAACGCTGTCGCCTCAACACCGCCAAGCTTCATCGGCCCGCCAGTAGCTCACCGCTGTCGCTGCGTCCAGCTCGATCCTCGCCGCCAAGCTTCATCGTCACCGCCTCTTATCTGTCGCGTCCTCGTCGTCCTCAGTGTCATCGTCGCCGCCCCCGTCCTCGCCGTCGAGCTCCATCTCCGCTGCGGCAAGCTCCATCTGTCGTAACCTCTCTCTCTCTCTCTCTCCCGTCTCCCCGTCTCTCTGTGTGGTTATTGGGGCATTTGCTCCGTTTTTGTTTTTTGTTTTTATTTTATTTTATTTTTCTTTTCTATTTAATATTTATATATAATTATAGATTTATATTTAGTTTTATTATTAATTATATATATTCTATAATATTTCCAAAAAATCCACTTAGCTGTTTGCTTATAGTATTGATTGTATGACTAATTAAAATGTTATTTATTAATTACAATAATTTATTTCTCATGCTTAATTCTATATATTATTGGTTTATGTTGCATTATTAATATTTTTCAACTTTGATTTAGTTAAAAATAACATCAAATTATATCACAAAGTTTAAAAAATAAAAAAAATAACAGTTTTCTTAAGCGCCGCCTAGGCCCCAGCCTAGCGCCCGACTAGCGCCTAGCGCCTTTTAGAACACTGCCCCCAGGTGTTAAAGCTGAAAATTTGTTCTGTTGGCAAGTAGCACAATTACTCACATAGTTGTGAATGTCCCTCTTCATCCCTTGCCAATAAACACTAGCCGCCACTCGCTTGTAAGTCTTCAAGAACCCTGAATGCCCCCCGAGACTGCCATCATGTCCCTCATATAAAATCAATGGAATGAGAGATGACCCTTTCGGTATGTACAACCTCCCTTTGTATAGCAGTTGGCTGCCCATCCACTGAAAGTTGGGTTGGGAAGCAGGATCAGTGTGTAGATCCTTGATAATTTGCTGCACCCTGACATCTGCTCCTACTTCACGGGCCAATTGATCCAGTTGGATTACTTGTGGGACTGTCAAAGCCATGAAGGCTGCTGTATGGTTGATGCGTGATAACCCATCAGCGGCCTTGTTCTCCAAACCCGGCCTATAATGAATCTCAAATTGAAATCCCATTAGTTTCACCATCCATCTTTGATATTCGGGGCTTACCAACCGCTGTTCCATCAAGTATTTGAGGCTCTTTTGGTCAGTCCAAACCTCAAATTTCCTTCCCAAAAGATAATGTCTCCATTTATGCACCACAAAGACTATGGCCATCAATTCCCGCTCATAAACTGATTTTGTTCTCCTTAATTGATTGAAAGCTTGACTGAAATAGGCAATGGGTCAGTGATTCTGCATTAAAACAGCCCCCATGCCCTCCCCCGAAGCATCCGCCTCTACCACAAAAGGTTTATCAAAATCCGGCAAAGCGAGCACGGGCAAGGAAACCATCTTCGCCTTAAGCTGTTGGAAAGCTTGCTCGGCTGCCACATCCCAATAGAAATTATTCTTCCTCAACCGTTCAGTTAAGGGCCTTGCCATCTTGCCATAGTCTTTCACAAAGCGCCGATAATACCCCGTGAGCCCCAAGAATCCTCTCAATTCCTTCATTGTTGTAGGAGTAGGCCACTCTTCCATCGCTTGCACCTTAGCGTGAACAGCTGACACACCATGTTGAGAAATGATGTGGCCTAAGTATTCAACCTCTGGCTGCCCGATCAAGCACTTTTTCCTGTTAGCAAGTAGCTAATTTTCTGCCAACACTTTTAAAACACAACGTAAGTGCTTTGTGTGTTGCTCTAAACTCTTACTATACACCAATATATCATCAAAAAAAATCAATACAAAGCGCCTTAAATACTCCCTGAAGATATCATTCATTAGTGATTGAAAGGTTGCAGGCACGTTTGTCAATCCGAACGGCATAACTAGGAACTTGTAGTGGCCCTCATGTGTCCGGAAAGCCGTTTTTGGAACATCTCCCCCCTTGACCCTAATATGATGGTAACCAGATTTTAGATCCAGCTTGGAGAAAACCACAGCCCCATGCAGCTCGTTCAGCAACTCCTCAATCACAGGTATAGGGAATTTGTCGAGAATGGTGACCTTGTTCAAAGCCCTGTAGTCGACACAAAACTGCCACCCTCCATCTTTCTTCTTAACCAACAACACCGGGCTAGAGAATGGACTGCAACTTGGCTGCACAATCCCAGCTCCCAACATGTCGCCCACCAATTTTTCAATCTTATTTTTTTGCGTGTAAGGATAACGGTAAGGTCTCACGTGCACGAGTGCTGTTCCTGGAATCAAGTTAATAGCATGGTCTCTTTTTCTGCATGGAGGCAGCCCTTCCGGATTAGAAAATACCCTTTCAAACTCTTCCAGCACTCCTTACAACAACCTTGGGATTACCCTCTGCTTTTCTTCAAATTTTGCGGTAATGGCTCCCAACTCCAGCAACATCCCCTCCCCACTTCCCTTAAAAGCTTTCAGCATGGCCTTCAAAGACACCATGGTTTTACTTAAGCTTGGATCGCCCTGCAGTGTTACTGCCATACCCCCCACTTGAAACTTCATTGTTAAAGTTTTCCAATCCACAACCATTTTCCCAACTGCGGCTAACCACTTCATTCTTAAGATAACATCCGAGCTACCCAGCTCTAAAGGCAAAAAATCCTCCACAATTTGTAGGTTTTGTAGGTGCAATTTCACCCCTTTGCAAATGCCAGCCCCATGCACTGCCATTCCCGTCCCCATAATCACCCCATACCCGGTCGTTTCTGTTCTTGGCAACCCCAACCGCTATAAAATTATGTGTCGCTCCTCCATCAATGAGTACTACCACTGGCTGCCCTTCAATGTCCCCTTGCAACTTCATGGTTTGTGGTGTTGTCAATCCCACAACTGAATTCATTGAGAGTTCAATGACCTCGCTGCCTTGCCCCGCTTCTTCTTCCCTCCCTTCCCCTGTTTCAGCCTCGACTACTTCCTCTTCCATCTCTTCATCATAAATCATCATAACTTGTAGCTCCCGATTCTTACACCGGTGGCCAATAGAGTATTTCTCATCACATCGGAAACATGGACCCTTCTCTCTTTTAGATTTCCACTCAGTCTCGTTGAGTCGTTTAAAAGGAACATTGCTGCCACTCCCAGCCACTGGCAGCTTGTTGCTCGCCTGGCTAACAACGCTCGAATGAGGAGTCGGACTTCTTGATTGTATGAGAGGGGGTCGAAAAACGTTGGTTATAGAATGGGTAGAGAAACTACCCCTTGCTGGCCCAAACGTCCTACTGCAGCTGAGCATGGCTGCATTCTTATCCTCGATACATTGAGCCGTCGACATGATCCGATCTAACCCCCTTGGTTGCAGTACCCTGATCTCAGCCCGTATTTCCAGCTTAAGGCCATTAATGAAATGGCCTTCCAGGAACGCCTCAGAGACTTCCGACACTGGTACGGCCAAAGTCTCTAACATCAACCGGTAATCCTTGACAGTCCCTTCTTGTCAGAGAGCCAAGAACCTCTCCTCTAGTGACCCCTCTTGGGTTGGGCGGAATCGGTTGAGGATACCTTGCTTGAACCCCTCCCAGCTGCGAATTCCCCTGCGCCTAGACTCCCACTGGAACCACGCGAGGGCCCCTGCCTCGAAGCACAATGCAGCGGACTCGATCTTCTCATCATCGAACAGTTGGTTGACCGTGAAGTACCTCTCAGCCTGAAAAATCCAGTCATCCGAATTGTCTCCCTCGAAGGTCGGCATCTCCAGCCGCCGACCTCTCCCGTCTTGCCTCCATCCAGCACTCGTGCCCCCCTCCATTCTTCGGTTCATGCCGACTCCAGGGGTCACTTCAGAATCTGGGGTAAACTTCGTTGGCCATTCACCCCCATGGGTCTTCGCTTTCCTCTCTCGTTCCTGTTCATCCCATCTTGTTCACATGATGGCGAACTATTCGAGCATCTCCGCGACATTCCGGTCTATGGCTTGAATGTCTCCCCTCATCGTATCGACCTTCTCCTCCAGGTCCCCCACTCTCTCGCTCAAGTTTACCATGGTGATCGACAACTGCTCTGATACCAAATTGATAGGATACCAGATAGCAAGTTCAACAGCAATCAATATCAATGGTTTTCCAATAATTTGCAGCAAGGAAAATAAAAACAATAGGGCATTCGAGAGGCCCCAACTCTCCAACAATCTCCTACAAAATTCCACCCCCCTCTCTCACTCTCTTTCTCTTATTTATACCCCATCCTACTCAGCATAACTGCCTCTGGAAGCACATGGTGGTTTGTTACAACAAACCAGCTATTTCCCCTACTATCCTCCACCCATTTTACCTTCTAGCCCCTGCCCCTTGTGCCGCCTTTGGTAGGTCCAATGGACCGGGGGCAGTGTTCTAAAACTCGGGCTGGGCGGCCGCCAGCCACGGCGCTTTTGGGGGAGGCGGCCCATTTAGGCGGCCCCCCGACTAGGCGGTTCCAGGCGCGCCTAGGCGGCCAAGGCGGCTGCCTAGCCGCCAGTTGCAGCCCTAGGCGGCCACCGCCTAGGCCTCCGCCCCCCACACTTTTCTTCAGCTTTAGGTTTACATTTCATTTCGTTTTCAGATTTCCCCCCCTTCTCTCTCTCTCGCCTCTCGTTGTCTCATCTTGGTGCGTCACCGGTTGCTCCCCTCCTCGCCGTCGCCGGACCCGCCGCCGCTGCTTGCTGGAACGACAACCTGTCTGGCCGCCTCTCTCACCGCACCACCTCTCTCACCGGCCGCCGACCGCGTCCCTCGCCGCCGACCTCCTCTCCTCTGTGTTCTGCCACCGCCGAGCCCCTTTCTCTCTCAGTCCGCCGCCTTCAAGCATCACTAACAGTATGTACTATGTATTTAAAACTATTTATTAACCATCATCTATGATTTTCAGATTTATTAACCATGTCTTTCACTAGCAATGTTTAGATTTTGTCTTCCACGTGATTTTGATTTTCAGATTTGTTTTAGCCTCTCTCTCTTTTTTTCTTTTCCTTGATAAGTCACCTGATGATCCTTTCATTGATTCTTATTGAACCTCCTTAACACAAACTAGACTTCATTACCCAAACTTACATTGCATTACCTTTACCAGTAAATTCAGTGCACAAAGATAAAATTAATGCTATTTGCTGATTATTTTACCAGAGATGGAGAGGTTTGAAAGTTCTTAGTCCATTGGAAAGATCATCCTGATTATGATTCTACTTGGAATCTGTTAGGCTGTTAGCATTAGCAATGTTAAGTTCATGTGTTAGGCTGTTAGCTTTGATTTTCAGATTTGTGTTAGGCTGTTAGCGATTTTCAGATTTGATTTTTAGATTTTATCTTCCACATGATTTTGATTTTCAGTTTCAGATTTGTGTTAGGCTATTAGCAATGTTAAGTTCCTGTGTTAGGTTGTTAGCTTTGATTTTCAGATTTGTGTTAGGCTGTTAGCAATGATTTTCAGATTTGATTTTCAGATTTTGTCTTCCACATGATTTTCAGATTTGATTTTGACTTCCACATGATTTTCAGATTTGATTTTGTTCAGTTTAAGTGATGTCTGGAACGGGGAGTACGGAAGCATCGTCCGCTACCGTCTCAATTCTTAAAAGGAAGTCAAATGATGTGGGGTGGGAGTATGGGATGCTAATTGATCCCAAGAATATGGACAAAGTCAAATGCAAGTTATGCAGTAAGGTGATGTCTGGCGATGTTTACCGAGTTAAAGAACACATTGGCCACATTTCTGGAAATATGTCTGCATGTCCAAAAGCTTCTCCAGATGATAGAGCCAAATGCAAGAATGCAATTGAGGAGGCAAGGAATAAAAAGAAGAATAAGAAAAAGGAAGAAGATCTGATGAGATCAACAGTCAATATTTCTGAAAAGGGGGAAGGGAATGGCGATGATGAATTGCAAGAATTAGGGAGTAATAACCCACCCCGCACACTTGGCCCTATGGATAAATTTGCAAGCTCCATCAGCCCTGAAGCTGGTTCAAGTGTAAAAATGACACAAAGACAACAAAATATCAATGAAGCACTCTTTAAAGAGAGGACACAGACAGTCCGTGAATATTGTGCTAGGTGGGTCTATGAGCGCGGTATTCTTTTCAATGCCATTGATAATGACAGTTTCAAGTTGTTTGTTGAGGCAGTTGGTCAATTTGGGCCAGGCTTCAATCCTCCTAGTCAATACCAGTTGAGGGAAACGTTGCTAACGGGGGAAGTTGACAGGATGAAAGGTTTGTTAAAGAAGCATGAAGAAGAGTGGGCAAGAAATGGGTGCTCCATTATGACAGATGCTTGGAGTGATAGAAAAAGAAGGAGCATCATGAACTTATGTGTTAATTCTAATGCAGGTACTGCTTTCCTTTCTTCTAAAGAATCTTCAGAGGAGGCACATACAAGTGAACTCATTTTTGAGTATGTGGACAAATGCATTGAGCAAGTTGGGCCACAAAATGTTGTCCAAGTGGTAACTGACAATGCTGCCAACAATATGGGAGCGGCAAAGTTATTGAAGGTGAAGAGACCCAATATCTTTTGAACATCATGTGCTACTCACACCATCAATTTAATGCTTGAAAGCATTGGAAAACTGCCAAGGTACAAAAAAGTCATTGATCAAGCCAAGAGTTTGACAATCTTTATTTATGCACATCATAAGACCTTATCCTTAATGAGGTCATTTACAAAGAAAAGGGATATAGTGAGACCGGGTGTCACTAGATTTGCTTCTTCTTTCCTTACTCTACAAAGTTTAATGGAGAAAAAGAGTCAATTGAGGACAATGTTTACTAGCTTTGAGTGGGAGGAGTGCAAGTGGTCAAAGACTGTTAAAGGGAAAACAGCCTATGCAACTGTGTTAAGCATTGCTTTCTGGAATGGTGTGACTATATGTCTTAAGGTTTTTGCACCTTTGGTGAAAGTGCTTCGAATTGTTGATGCAGATAAGAAGCCTTCTATGGGCTTTTTATATGGAGAGATTAATCAGGCAAAAAAAGATATTAAGGAGGCCCTAAACAATCTTGAAAAGAACTATTTGCCTATTATGGAAATTATTGATGCAAGAGTGAAAGATAGGCTAGATAGTCCATTGCATTTTGCGGCTTACCTTTTGAATCCATATTATTTGTTCAAAGATATGGATATGCAATTTGATAATGAATTGATGGATGGGTTTTTTAATGCTGTGGAGATGTTTTTTTATGGTGATGATCGCATGCAAGGGCATATTTTAAATGTTGAGTTGCCAAAATATACTTGCAAAGAAGGAGTTTTTGGAAAGTCATGGGCAATTCAAGGGTGTGCAACAAATGATGATAATTATAACCTAGGTATAAAATTCCTTCCTTTAATCCTTAGGACTTTTTTTTTTTTAGTTTCTATCGTATATTAGTTTAGTGTATAAATTTCAAATTTGTTTAACCTACGTAGTTAAATGGTGGATGACTTATGGAAATCAAACACCAAACTTGCAACGAATGGCAAGAAGGATCCTCTCGTTAACTAGTAGTTCATCCGGTTGTGAAAGAAATTGGAGTACTTTTGAAGGGGTTAGTGCATATTTTAAAGTGTTTTCAATATTTTAATCAATTAGTTATCTATCATTTATATTGAATTATTGATATTGCTTTCATTTTCTTCATGTAGATACATACGAAGAAAAGAAATAGACCCCTAGGCCCCGCCTAGGCACCCTAGGCGCTAGGCCCCAGTCGGGCGCCCGACTAGCGCCTAGCGCCTTTTAGAACACTGACCGGGGGCCTATCAGAAGCCTGAGACACAAGGGCTGAAGATTCTTGATATTAGAGACCACAGTATACAAACGTTGGATATCATTTGTATAACATTCTTCAACTTCCTTCCACACGTCAACACAAGTTTCAAATGGCCGAAAGAGCTGCATGATGGATGGATCAATGGACTGCCATAGGAGACTGCATAACTGGGCATCAACTTGTTCCCATTTAGCCCGATTGGCTTCCGGCACACTTTCAGCTTTTGTGGTAAGATAATCGGCTTGGCCTTGCCCTTTGAACCACATTTTGACAGAGGCTGTCCATAAGAGATAATTGGCAGACCCTATCAACTTGATAGTGGTGATATTGGCTGTTTCGATATTGGAGACAGTAAGGGACTGAGAGGTAGCAGGGGCAACAGTTGCGGTTGCGGGAGTAGCATCAACAGAAATTGCATCACTGAGGTTAGACATAACGAGAATTTGACACCAGGAATAGGCCTAGGGCAGGGAGGCGAGCTGATCTGGAGAAGCCGGGAGAAAACGGCCGACGGACGCGCCTTCACGCACCGACGCGTGGGGGCGGACGTCTACACATGGCGGCGGCGCGTGGCGGAGCGTGGGAGCTCCAATGGCTGCAATTTTCTGACAGCAACTCGGCCTAAAGGCGGCGAACCCTAGGGTGGGGTCGGTTCCAACAAAAGATGGCCGAGCAGTGATGTTCGGCGTGAACAGTGACGAATAGAAAGAAAACTAGGGTTTTTTTTGGTTTTTTTTTTTCGGCGTGAACAATGACGATGAAGAAAAAAAATCGGGTAGAACCCCAACCTGAAAAGCTAGCTTAACAGGTGGAGGGATTCTCCTCCTTATATATAGCCCAGGTCTCTCTTGTGGAGGCGATGTGGATTCTCAACACTCCCCCCCACGCCGAAGCTTCTCCAGTAACTGATACATGCTCAGGTGATTGGGTAGGGTACTAGTTCATGACCACGACAGCCAAGGGTTAGCTTTGATACCATGTGAGAAAACAATTATGAGAGAAAAACTTAAGAGATTAGTCTCTTAGTGTGTTATTTATAATAGGCACAACGGGCCTAATAACCTACGGGCTTAGTCTATGGGCTTAGCCTTATTACACATAGTTATAACAAATAAATAAATAAAACTCATACAACAATATGTAATATATCTAATTATACTAATAATTCTAATAAATAGTAGTTAGGTGGTTTAGAGGAGACTATTAATATTGTTAAAGGAATAACTACCTAGTTGTTAGGATGTAACTGCCAATGATTAGCGGGAAGAGAGGCCTATATAAAGGGTTTTCCCTCTCAATAAGAGATCATCGATGAATTTCATAGTAAACCTTTGATTTCCTCCCCTATCTCTCAGTTCTCTCCCAAAAATCCCTTTGTTTCAGTCTTCTCTCCCGTTTCTTCTCTCTCGTTCTTTCCTTCTCTCTTTCTTCCTACCCTAATTTCCCTCACTCAAGGAGAATTCTCTACAGTCAGGATCGAGGTCCTGACAATTGGTATCAGAGCAGTGACTTAGGGGGGTGTAATTTGAACCTTGGAGCGATTGGAAATCAACCAAAATTCCGCCGACTTAAGTTAACACTGTGGTGGCACTTACCGAAGCTGAAGAACGAAGCAAACCCATAATTCCGACGACCAAATTAGGTTGACCCAAGAAAAATGAGACAGACCCAGAACTCCATCGGTCGAATTCGACTGACCCAAGAACAGGATGGGGTCCATGAACGGATCTTGGAGTCGAACAAGGAGGCGCAAGCAACTCGATGCTGTTAGGCGAGCAAGATTAGCTGCAATCTTGGAGTTGAGCGAGCAAGATCAAGCCATGATCAAAACTTGGAGTCAAACAAGGAAGACAAAGTCGACTCAGGCTGTGAGGCAAACAGGACCAGCGATGATCTTGGAGTCAAACAAATGAGATAAGTCAACTCAAGGCGTTCCAGAAAATCGAAGTGGTGACCGTAGGCGTTAGGGTTCGAATTGTAGAAGGGGTGCCCAAAAGCTTTAATCTTGGCCGACAGTAGATAGCTTCAGTTCAGGTGGCAATGGCAGTTGTGAATCTTGGGTGACAATTGTTTCAGAGGCGAAATAGGTTTGCAATCAGAAGCAGCAATGGAGACAAACTAGGAGACTGTTTTGAGCCAGGGATTCTTGGAGGTGATTCTGACTATTCCGATGAATTGTTGTGTTCGAGACAACGAAGCAATCAGGCAATCGTAGTAGGTTGTGAAAAGACGAAATTAGCGGTGAATTCTGGTAATCGCGATTACCAACAACCATAGCTTTCGACTCTTAATCGAACAAAAGAAAGGAGGGCATATGGAACAAGAATGACGCAAATGGAGGCACAGTTTCAACAAGTGACGGCAACAATGACGAAGAGGCAGGTCCACATTGGATCTGTAGAACCGACGGTGGATAAGAAGCTAGATAGTACTTTTGATTCATTGATAGAGGAGATCAATCACATGCGTGAAATTTGGGATGAATTTAGAAGTTTGGTGATGGACCAATACATGTTAAGGTTTGCTAGACGGCATTAGGTTAGACTACCTACTTGTTTGCTTTCCAAAGAATATTCTGATCCGATTATTTTAGGGAAACGACCAAATCTTATGATTAATCCCTACCCCATTGTCAAATCTCAGAGTTCAACTCAGGAAGACAAAACTATTTTTTTGGAAATGAATTTTGGAATGTCTAAGGGAGAAAAAAGGAATAAGAAGGAAGTTGGTAATGAAGCATTACAGCCTCAAGAGTTCCTTAAAATAAAGAAGCCTAAGGAGAAGTCAAGATTATGGGGACATGATTCACTGCTTGCTTTAGATTTTGAGAAGAAGAAGTGTTCTGATTTTGGTAATATTGACAAGAAGGATGACTGCAATACCAAAAAAGATGTTAGCGGTGAAAAGCATTATCCAAAGGGAAACTATAACGATCAGGTTGTTTGAATAGCAGGTACAAAGGAACAATCTGATTCCTTTGAAAAAGAAATTCATGAAACAACCAACATTGCAAGGGCGGGTGATGTGGAAATTTTGTGTGAACAACGGTTAGCTAGTTCCAGCTACTAACTATGACAACCAGAAAGCGGTCGCTTCGGGTTTTGTCCCAACCAATGAGTACATGCGAGCTATTGACAATTTGTTAGGTTTACAAAAGTTTTTCAAGCTTGCTCCAATCAAGTTGTGGAAGAGAGGGAAAAGAGCTAAGATTGGAAGGTTGTAATATCTTGATCTATTACCGCAGTTTTCGCAATCAACCAGGCTACTCTCACTTTCTTGAGGACAAGAAAGTCGTGAACCAAAGGGTAATTGTCAAGACCCTACGGTGGTTAGATGGTGGTTCGACGGTTAAGAAGGTTGTAGGGGTGGTTGTAACAGTAGGGTTAACAATGTAACAATAGATGGTTGTAACAGTAGGTTTTAAATAGCAGTTAGGTGGTTTAGAGGAGACTGTTAATATTGTTAGAGGAATAACTACCCAGTTATTAGGATGTAACTGCCAATGATTGGCGGGAAGAGGGGCCTATATAAAGGGTTTGCCTTCTCAATAAGAGATCATTGATGAATTTCATAGTAAACCTTTGATTTCCTCCCCTATCTCTCAGTTCTCTCCCAAAAATCCCTCTGTTTCAGTCTTCTCTCTCATTTCTTCTCTCTATTTTTCTCTCTCTTTCTATCTCGTTCTTTCCTTCTCTTTTTCTTCCTAGACTCCTACCCTAATTTCCCTCACTCGAGGAGAATTCTCTACTGTCAGGATCAAGGTCCTAACAATGCAGTTTCTACTTACGTCTGGCAACATAGAACTCCAAAGCCAAGACATTAGCATTGAGTCCTCAACGTCCCATGTAGTGAATGCTGGATCAAAGGCCTAGGGTGTTAGTCCAGTTAGATGGGCTATCTTTCCTTGACCCTTCAGAAAAAGTTCTTACTAGTTGAGACCATTGGAGATAGTTCTTGCCATCTAGTCAGTATGAAGGGTGCATCTCTTGTAGCTCACTGATAGGAGTATTAGCAAGTGGTTGTTCAAATGGAACAGCATCTCCTGTAGCCATAGGAGTGGTTGTTTCGGAGATTTCTGACATGATACAAGATAATTAAGGTAGAAAAAGGGGTAAAACAATGAAGGCAACATTGTGGCGATGAAGGCACACATTAACCAAACAAAGGCAGCAACGAGACGACTGAAAAACTAAAGCTTTGATACCATGTGAGAAATAAACGGTATCGTATATTTACATGAGTGGTACAACCCCATTTATAAGGTTGGAAATTACACCGTAGGAAAGATTAAATTTGTGTTAAAACTAGGAAAGATAGGCTATACAAAAAGTAGGAAAGGTTGACTGCACAAGGGATAGGAAAGTATCCAAAAATAGTCAAAAAACAGTTTCTAAACTAGGGATAGGATCAGTTGCTAAACTAGGGATGATTTGACCAATAAATCTCTTGAGATCCCAGTCAATCATTCCCCATATTTTTGCCCAAGAATCAACACGACCCAATAACATATGAAAAGCATCTATAGGAATAACATCACACCACACCTTGTCATGATATTTCTTGCCACTAGAAAATTCTACTAAGCATCGCTTCATGACCTTCACATCATTACCATTCCGTAGCCAAGTAAGCTTATAAGGATTTGAATGCACTTCAACAGAAAGTTTAAGCTTATCAACCATTGTTGAAGATACAACGTTCTCACAGTTAACCCCATCAATAACTGTTGGAAAACATTGATCTGATCATACGCAGCGGAAAATAAAATCTGATTTTATTGGTATCACGTTTTTCAAATCTTACGGTTAAATCGAAGACATAAAATGAAAAGTTACCTCGAAACGAAATCTGATTTTGTTGCCGATAACCCGCCTGATATCTCCCACGCGTGAGATGCCGAGTCGGTCCACCCGAAATCGTCAAGACTTCAATAGACTTGAGAGAAAAAGGGACTCGAAATTTTCTCTAAAATTTCCGTTTTGATTCAACTGATTGATGCATTGGATTTTGGGTTTAATGTTATATTTATAGACAAGAAACCCTAAAACCCTAAATGCTATTGGGCCGGGCTTTAGGTGCTAGCAAAAAGCCCAATCCAAATTAATAATTAAATAAATAATCATATTACTTATTTAATTATTCTTATTTCTTAAATAATTGCATTTATAATTTAGTAATTCCATAATTACTAAATTTGCCCCTTTTTCTTTTAAAACGACTTCTATTGGGTGGGACTTTCTGGGTTCACAATTAAATTGGCAACGAGAATTAATCAATTATTAATTCTCGTAAAACATGAGTGACATCTAGCAATATGTCATGATTATCCAATTTAATGTGAAGCGGGAATGTGAACCTTACACTACGGTGCCCTGCAATACAGTCCCTTTATCATACTATATCCCGACGAGATATGAGATCACGGTCAGTAGGTCAAATCTCTCGATCTCGTCGTATGACCAAATCCAATAATCACACTTGACTAATATGACACAACCTCTACGAAATCCAAATTCCGTCGTCATATTACCTCGGCCAAGGATTTATCGTCAAGTGACCACTGAATCGCATAGGATATCTTCCTCGTATATCTCGAGATGATAGATTCCATGTCTGATGCACACATACCTCGTGTGTCACTAAACTAGGCACATAGATACGTACGGCTATCCCTGATTAGGACAACCATATAATATCGCTGATATCCTAATCCACTAACACACAGATATCCATGTCATCTCAGGTCTAAGGACTAATGCAAATCCGTAGTTAATATTAAATCATTGACCCGTGAGATAAAACCCATGTGATTCAATATTAATAGTCCCGTTCAGTGAACTTGTTCTTATAACGAGCACCCACTCGTCTTTCTTCTGTATCTTATACAGAGTGGTACGAGACCCACCAATCTTGTCTTTCGGTATCTTATACCGAACAAGGAGGAAGACGATGTGCCAGCCTTTGCGAGTTACTAATTATCCAAGTTAGGAACTCTATGGCCAGGAACATATTTATAGTATAACGTATTGTGGATTATCCGTCTCAATTATTCTTAACAATTAAGAATGGTATCCACTCCTTATTATACTAAAGGATATTTGTGTGTTCAATTTAAATCATATTGCAATTTCAATTAAACATAAAACTTGCCATTAAATAAGGTTTAAAGAATTACAAGATCAAGCCCTATTGTGTCACTAGAACTGGTCTTAAGGGCTTATATCTAACAATAACAATGTCACAAATTTCCCCATGTGAAGTACATCTTGTGTGAAAATATATTATGACGAGACCAATCATCTTCTTCAACCATGGCAGGATTCAAAGCTCGGCGTGCACAATGTCATGATTGAACTTCTTGGTCAGATGAATAGCTTTCATCATGATGGAATGGGTTGATCTCCTCCTTTATACTCCATCTTGTTGCTCTTAGTCTAATTCATGGTTATGATTCTCACATTGTTCATATTGTTCAAGACATTGTTGAAGTAGTTCAATCTCACATCACATGTCTTCTAGGACAACATCACAAATAAGGTGTTCTTGGTTGTTACAATTTCTTCGTGGAGACATCTTTAATACCTAGGCTTAATACAGTAGGATTTGTAATCAAGCTCTAATACCAATTTGCCACTAAAACATGGATGGGCTGCTCAATCCAATCTTGGCGGGGTTGAAACCCCACTATGAATGAACAAAGTTAATATAGATGAATGGTCAAATCACCACCTAGGTAGGCCATGCCAAGGATACAGTTACACTCTAATCCTTAGGAATCCACAAGGTAAAAGGGAAAATAAGAGAAATCTTTCTCTAAAGAAGACTTATGATTTCATTCCAATTGATGATAAAACTACTACATAACATCTCTATTTATAGAAGGGAATCCTAAACTAAAGAGGAAAATAATTATAATAGGAATAGGAATCCAACTCCAAATAAAAATAAGAATCCAAAACTAAAAGGAAATAAGAATCCTAAATCAAAAGGAAAAATAAAATATATTTCTCAAACAATTAGAAGAAAGGAAGATCAGAAGTAAGATTCTTGACCAAGTAACATTCACTATCAAACAATATAACCATAGATCTCGTAGTTAATACTGATAAGAGAGCAAAAATAAGCAACTGCAGTCATGAATCTTCACTTTATGGCAAGTACAAGCATAAATTATGAAAATATCAAAACACAAGCTTTAGTATATAAGAGCCTTAATGCTGGTCAATAACTGCATCTTCTTTTTAACAGAACTACAAAGAATAACAAGAATATAGTTTTGTAAAAACCAATCAAAGTTAATAGATAACTCATCAGAAATCAATCCTGCATATGTTATATGTATATAAGATGCATATGTATATGTATGATATAAGCTAGAGAAAAAAATATGAACAAAATTATTTCATTAAACATATGACAACTTGATTTTAAAGTTATTATGCATTTGATATCATCCTGGAATTTTAGGGTCATAATTTCCAAATATTTTTGTTTTTTGCTTTGTCTTTCCACAGAAAGACAACAGCTATTTGTCCTACGCCTGTATGCTCTTGTCCTAATTTTCTCTAGAAACTTTAAACAAACAGCGTTGGAAAAGTGAAACTAATAATTATGAAGACAGGTTTGGGTTTATGGAAAATGCTCAGAAACAGGGGGCAGAAGAAAGATTTTGAGTTTGTAGTTATCCCCATAAGTTGCTCAAATTGCAGCTCTTTAAGACTAACTGAATCATGACAAGCATGAGTAACATTAGCATTTTAAGATCACCAAAATTCAATTTCCAGGAATGCTAGTAATTCATGTAATGAATGGCAACTTTCACCGAGCATAAAAAAAAAAAACAAAAAAAGGCAACTTTCTCTGAGGTGATTAATCAGAAAATGTTGGCGATAGCAATCCTGAGAGTCCTATCAAAGGGAGACTTTTATCTCTATCTTCTCTTAGTATTTATCCATGTATATTATCAGTTTCTTATATTCTATTTTATTGTTTTTGTAATCTGATCTCTTCCTACAAATTAGGAGACATATTAGGGAGTAGTATTGGAGTAGAAGTCTTTAGGATCCAAGAGTGTATGTCTATAAGAAAGCTCTTGTATCAATTTTATACATGAATGAATGAGATTGATTTATTCTACATGGTATCAGAGCCCCGTTAATAGGCTGATACGGTAAACCCTAGTGCTTTCCTTGCACAACTTCAAGTGCATTCATTGCACAATCACTGTTCACCGTCACCGTCACTGTTCACGTAGAAACGCATCTGTCCGGCCACCCCCTTCGAGCACCGCCACCACTATTGGGTTCGCCGTCATTAGATCGGCCGACCACCGGAGAACCACCGCCATCAGAGTTCCCACGCGCCGCTGTCAGTTCGCTTCCGACTCCATGCGCCGACGCATGAAGGAGCGTCCGCAGCCCTTTCACCTCCGGATGCTCCAGATCTGATCGCCAGCATCTCTCTAGCCCATCCCTGGTGCCAAAATCTTCCGTTGCTGAGTGCTCCTTCCTTCCATTGCACCTGCCTTCATTGCAGATTTTTTCTTCCGTTGCTGAGGCTTCCTTCTTCCATCAGTGAGTGATCTCGGAAGCCTTTGACAGTATGACAGAGACATCCCCTCCTTCTTCTAACATAATCGGAGATCTAAATTCGGTAAACTCTACTCCTATGGCTGCCGAATTGCCAACTCTTCATCAATCCTACCGATTAGATGGTAGGAATTATCTTCAATGGGCTCAACCGGTCAGAACTCTCCTCAAGGGCCGAAGCAAAGGAAGTCACTTGACAGCAGATCCACCAAAAGAAGAAGACCCATCCTTCATAGCATGGGATGTGGAAGACTCAAGAATTCTGTCATGGCTGTGGAGTACAATGCAGCCAGACATAAGTAGGAACTATATGTTCCTAAACACAGCTAAGGAAGTATGGGAAACCGTCCAGCAAACCTTCTCCAAGGTTAGAGATGCATCAGTGATTTTTGAGGTAAAAACAAAGATCAACTCCACTAAACAAGGGCCGCTAACAGTGACCGAGTACTACAACCAAATGAGGGGCTTATGGCTAGAACTCGATCAGTATCAAGCAATTAAAATGGTGTGCAAAACAGATGCTGCTGCCCTTCATCAAATTGTGGAGAGAGATCGAATTGTAGAGTTCCTAGCCGGCTTGAATCAAGAGTTTGATTAAGTTCGGGTACAAGTCCTAGGTAAGGACAAACTTCCTAGCCTAAATAAGGTTTTTGCCATCGTTCGAAGTGAGGAGAATAGAAGAAGTGTGATGCTTACTGATTATAGTCCTGAAGGATCAACCCTCTTTATCAAAAACAAAGAGGGAGATGGGATGAGGTTTGGGAGATCAGTCACCCAAACAAGGAATACAAGTCGAGAAGGACAATGGTGTACTCATTGCAAGAAGCCCCGGCATACCAGGGAAACTTGTTTTAAATTACATGGAAAGGAGGCTGTGTTGAAGAAGATTGGAGGATTCAAGAATATGAGATCTCAAAGTTATCTCTCAAGCAAGGATCCGGAAGAAAAGGGTGGAAAAGAAGAGCCAAAAGAGCCAACAAAGGCTGATCTAAAGCTGTTAAATACTGAAGAACTCAGCAAACTAAAAGCCTTCCTAAGAACTTTCCAATATGGAGCTTCATGCTCCACTGATCAGCAAGGTATATCTCTATCCAGTTGTTCTTTTTCAGCTTCGAAAATTGATAGGGATAACATGTGGATCCTTGATTCGAGAGCCACGGATCACATGACACCTAATCCCAATTTTTTGAGACCTATGAGCCCCTTACCACTGCCAAACAAATCACCATTGCAAATGGTGTATCAGTCCCTATTACTGGAACAAGAACCATTCACATCAGCCCTTCTTTAACCCTTAGTCATGCTCTTTGTGTCCCAAATTTGACTACCAATCTAATTTCTATTCATCAATTAACCTAAGATCTAAACTGCTATGCTGTTTTTTCTTCTCATTTGTGCAAGTTTCAGGCCAAGGACACAGGGAAGATGATTGGTGTGGCTAAAGAGTATAATGGGTTGTACATTTTGCAAGGGGAGAATCCTAACACAAAAAGAAGAAGGCTTGGGATGGCATATTCCACTGAAACCTCTACTGATTTCTCCTCAATTTGGCTCCACCATCTTAGATCAGGCCATCCTCCTTTCATTTTATTAAAGAACATGTTCCCTAGTTTGTTTAGAAACCTAGAGACTAGTGATTTTCAATGTGATGTGCGTGTCATGGCAAAGCACCACCGAGTGCCTTACCCTATTAGCAATAAATTATCTTCTAAACCATTCTTCTTAGTCCATTCGGATGTTTGGGGACCATCTAAAATTTCAAACTGTTCGGGAGCTAGGTGGTTCATCACCTTCATTAATGATTGCACTAGAATGTGTTGGGTGTACCTTTTAAAAGACAAATCTGCCATTGGGTCTACTTTACAACACTTCTGCAAAATGATTCTCACTCAATTTGGCACATCTATTCAACAATTCCGGATTGATAATGCAAAGGATTATTTTAATAATCCCTTGCATCTATTTTTCCAAAAAGAAGGCATTATTCATGAATCATCTTGTGTGGACACCCCCCAACAAAATGGAGTGGCTGAGAGAAGGATGAGACACCTTCTCAATGTCACCCGCACGCTTCTTCACCATCATAAAGTTCCAAAACAATTTTGGGGGGAGGCTGTGCTAACAGCAACTTATGTGATAAATAGAGTGCCATCTAGGGTCCTAAAACATCAAAGTCCTCTCCAAAAATTAGCCTCCTTCTATCCTGATTTTTCTTTGCATTCTCAACTGCCACTTAAAGTCTTCGAGTGTGTGTGTTTTGTTCACATTCCTAAAAACCACCGGGACAAGTTTGACCCAAGGGCTCATAGGTGTGTCTTCCTAGGCTATTCTCCTACTCAAAAGGGTTACAAATGCTACTATCCTACCCTAAGGAAGTTCTATGTGTCTAAGGATGTTACATTCCATGAAATTGAGTCATACTTTGCCCCTCTTCAAACCAGCAGTCAGGGGGAGCCTAATTTCAGCGAAAATCCAGCCTCTGAAACTTCTGTTCCCTTGATAAAAACCAGTCCTTTGGAACTTCATTGCCCATCCATCATGAACCAGCCTCTATTCCCAATGTCTAGCAGTGACCATCAACCAGCCCATGTCATTTCCCAGCCATCTACAATTCGGTACAAGGGTTCTCCATTTGTTTACAAAAGACGACAGCACATCTCTACTCAACAGCCTATCCAATCATCAGTCCCTTGTCCAGCCCTGGAACCTACATCAAGTGAAGATGATGCTCCAGCAGAGTGCAGTCCATGCCCCGAACCTACTGACCTTGATCTTCCTATTGCTCTCCGAAAGGGAATTAGATCATGTACTCAACATCCCATGTCCAATTATTTATCCTATCATCGCCTATCATCTAGCCACCGAGGATTTCTCTCTTCATTGGATGCTATTGTTATCCCAACATCAGTAGAAGAAGCTCTAAAGAACCCTAAGTGGAAAGAAGCTATGCTCGAGGAGATGAGGGCACTTAACAAAAATCATACTTGGATCTCGTGGCCAAACTCAAAGGTGTTAAGCTGGTTGGCTACCAGTGGATATTTAATGTGAAATTCAAAGCTGATGGTACTCTTGACCGGTACAAGGCAAGGTTAGTTGCCAAGGGCTACACCCAATCCTATGGCATTGATTACCTTGAAACTTTTGCCCCGGTCGCAAAGATGACTTCTGTTCGGTTTCTTATTTCATTGACAGCAATACATGGGTGGCAACTCCAGCAATTTGATGTGAAAAATGCATTCTTGCATGGGGATTTAGAGGAGGAGATATATATGGAACTACCTCTTGGTTTTCACCAGGAAGGGGGAGGAAAAGTATGTAGACTTAAAAAGGCTCTCTATGGGCTAAAGCAATCTCCACATGCTTGGTTCGGCCGGTTTTCTAAAGCTATGCTATCTATGGGATATCATCAAAGCAGGGGGGATCGTACTCTCTTTATCAAGCATCATGGTGATCTGATGACAGCTTTACTTGTATATGTGGATGATATTGTGGTTACTGGTAATGATACTACTGAACAGGTAATCTTAAAACAGAACTTGGCTAAAGAATTTGAAATTAAAGAACTTGGGGTGTTGAAATATTTCTTGAGCATTGAGGTTGCATACTCAAAAGATGGCATATTCTTGTCACAAAGAAAGTATATTATGGACTTACTTATAGAAACAGGGCTTCTAGGAGGAAAAGGATCTAACATACCAGTGGATCCGAACCTAAAGTTGCAAGCAAATACCAAAGATGAGATGATAGATAAAGGGAGGTTTTAACGTCTGGTGGGTAGGCTGATCTATCTCTCACATACTAGACCTGATATAGCTTTTGCAGTGAGCCTTGTAAGTCAATTTATGCATAATCCCTCCTCGGAACATATGCAAGCAGTAAGAAGGATTTTGAATTATCTTAAAGCTACACCAAGAAAGGGAATCTTATTTACCCCAGGGGATGTTTTAAAGATTCAAGGATATGTGGATGCTGACTATGGGAGGTCTCTAGTTGATAGGAGATCCACGACTGGGTATTGTGTGTTCCTAGGGGGTAATCTGGTATCTTGGAGAAGCAAGAAGCAAGGAGTTGTAGCAAGATCAAGTGCAGAAGTTGAGTTTCGAGCTATGGCTCTAGGAGTATGCGAACTTCTATGGTTGCAGATAGTACTAGAAGATCTAAAAATTCCAGTACAAAGACCCATTGAGTTGCTATGTGATAACCAGTCAACGATCAGTATAGCTCATAATCCAGTCCAACATAACCGAACAAAACATATTGAAATTGATCGTCATTTCCTCAAAGAAAAGCTTGATTCAGGTCTCCTCAATATCTCATATGTGCCATCAAGGTGTCAAGTGGCTGATATTCTAACAAAAGGATTGCCTACCGCACAGTTTGAAGACCTAGTATCCAAACTAGGGATGAGTGATATACATTCCCCAGTTTGAGGGGGAGTGTTGGTGATAGCAGTCCTAAGAGTCCTATCAAAGGGAGACTTTTATCTCTATCTTCTCTTAGTATTTATTCATGTATATTATCAGTTTCTTATTTTCTATTTTATTGTTTTTGTAATCTGATCTCTTCCTACAAATTAGGAGACATATTAGGGAGTAGTATTGGAGTAGAAGTCTTTAGGATCCAAGAGTATATGTCTATAAGAAAGCTCTTGTATCAATTTTATACATGAATGAATGAGATTGATTTATTCTACAAAAAATATAACTATAGAATTCCCCATGAAATCAAGGTCAAATACAACAACAACAATCACAAGCCTTAATCCCACTAGGTGACGTCGGCTACATGAATTTTAGCCCTCCAACCATCTTTGTCCATAACCATATCTTTTGTATTATATCCATATGCTATCTAAGGGTTTCCCACCAAGTTTTCTTTGGAGTTCCTCATCCCGTTTTGTTACAAACTGTTGTATGCATTAAATTGTCATATCAAGGTAGGAGAAGAAAATAAATTGTCTATATCAAAGTATTGTCACAAAAATAACTAGTGTGCATTCTCATATGCATTCAATACGGGTGAGAAAAATAACCCGTTACAACCCAGTGTAGTACCATATGGGCTTTTATTATGTATTTCAACAATTTGCCAACCATCATTGCCCGTTAAAACGTTTCAATTAGGCAGTGATCTCACAACAGTTCTAAATCTGGTTTTCTCTTTCATTAGTACTTCTCTCAGTTCACAATATAAAAAGGAAAAGGAAAAATCTATTTTTACATTGCCTGAACAAGACAAACAGCATGGTCTAAGTTCAAATATCCAAGCAATTAATCAAGTTCAAAATATTGCACTTGTTTTTCACATGTAAACCAGACCAATTACACTCCAGCAATTATTTGATAACATTATTATTTCTTGTTTTTGTATTGCAGACTAAAATGGAAAGTCTAAAGTGCAAAGATACTTTAAGAAGAGGCTGCATGTCTTAGAAGGTTCAAGATATCATTTAACACATTTTGGAGATTTCTATAAATCGAGTACTTAACAAACAATTGTTTAAACTCTATAGCAAATAAATGTAGACCTCAGGCAAGAGGGACAAGGCACTCTGATTAGGGAACACAGGTATACCTAATCTTCCAAGTGTGCCTTGCATTACAGCTATATCATTAACTTGAAAACAGTCAAAACACAAAGCAATTATCTCCACACATTTCTGCTTTACCATTTATTGATACATACCACATGTGCCATAAGCATGAAGCAATTTCTGATCCAACTAAGAAAAATCAAATTAAGCATCTAAATGAATTAGTAAAACGTATTGTCAAAAGAAGGAAATCATATACATTCTTATTGGAGGAATTAAATGGGAGAGGTGGAACCATAGCAATTAGTTGTGTACAGGGACCAACAAAAGGCAACAAGATGAACATTAACACACATTCAAAATTCTATAAAGTTGTGTTTAGGAATTTTTGTTGTAAAAAGTTTCATCATTTTCCAAATTCATCATGTTTATGCCCATGAATCTACATTAGACTAGTAAAAAAAGTTAATATTATATAAAAAGTTAGTTAAATTGAGGGCGATTATTGGTAGCAATAGTAAAGTCTAAAGTTGCTCCTTTGTGATTGGAATGCCACGGGTTTCAATTGTGGAAACAGCCACTTGCAAAGGTTGAGGAGTGAAAACAAAAATTACCCCTCTCTCAACCCTCACAAGGCAAGAAGCCTTGTGCACAGGGAACATCCTTTAGATTTGTAAAAACCATCATAAATTTATTACCCACAACAAAGTGTGCTTGGGATCATAACATTCATCATGATTCCTGATGAGCATTTTGACACCCATTCATGACATATGATCTTACATACTGCCCTGCAAGATATCCTCAATCATTGGTTCGCTGTTAGACACTAATTAAGATGTTACAAGAGCTCGTGCTATAATTTGGATTGTAGGAAAATAGACAATTTTAATAATCAATAACCAATTACCAGGATGACTGTCAATCTGTTGATTACAGCAAGGAGGAAAAATCATGAATGTTGAATAGTTTTAAGGTATTTATTTTCTGGGCAGTGCTACTTTGCCTGAGAGATTGACAAAGGGGGTTACCAAAGGGGGTCAAAAAAACCAAAATGTGCCACTTCCCACTGCTCTCTCCTCTCCCTTCCCATGGCCACCGATGCAACTGCCGCCTCGCCGCTGCCCTCGCCTCGCCAACCGTCGTTGCATTTTCCCTCCACCGAGGATGCAGCGGCGGTCGACGAGGTGATGGCAGCGAGGCGACGGCGGCGAGACAACAAGGCAAAGGCAGCAGCAAGGCGGCGGTTGCATTGGCTACCATGGGAAGGGAGAGGAGAGAGCAGCGGGCAGTGGCACATTTTGCAAATTTATAAAGTGGGCGAGGGCATTTTGGTCCTTTTGACCCCTTTCAGTAACCCCTCTGTCAATCTCTCGGGCAAAGTAGATTAATTCTTATTTTCTTGCATCAGACACATGTCGATTCCATATTTTTTGCCAACTTTTTTGCCGTGCAACATATGCCAAGACCCGTCCCCTGCCACGAACGTCCTTTTCCCTCAACTATTATAAGCCTTGTAGCAGTTCTAAGTTGCACGCCTTTTTTTGCTATTTCATCTAAGTTGCACGTTCAGCGTGATCATGTTCACTCCCAGGGAACTTCACCACAGATTTATGGACATATAAAATGTATAATATATAAATGTATATATTCCCAAGTGAACTTCAATTCACGGGGGGAATTGAACTAAAAGTTCACACCCTACAGCAATCTTTCAGTCCGTTTTCGGCTCAGACAACCAGAATCTCAAACCAGCGTGGGAGATAGCATGATAGCCAGTTCTATTTTTTGGTAAGCAAAACACAGTTCCAACGACAGAATCAACATCAGAAACAAGCAAAACGAACAGTTCCAAAACTTAAACTAGTAAAACCAAATGAAAATCGATTAACGCACAATCCATATGTTCGAGAAAGCTGATTGGGGATCAATGAACAAGATAGGGAAATTTCCACTCATTCACAATCATGCCTATTACACTGTGGAGTTCTGAGAAATACCTGGCAAAGCTCCTGAAAAGACGTCGTCGGAGTTCGATTCGTCGACTGTCTCGAGCAGGAAGTGAATGTGGCCCAAGATGGCCGAAGAGTGAGCAAACATGGAGAGTGCGGTGAGTGAGAGCAAGGGTTTCGAGAGAAGATGGAGAAGGAGGATTCATTGGAATTCAAAGACCCGAAGTCGAAGAGAGGATCGTGATGTTCTCTCTGTTGCAGCCACCTAAGTCCATGCTAAATGCTGTATATACTTTCTAGTGTTTCTTTTCCTTTCCTTTTTAATTCAAATGTGTTTTAAATTATTAATTATTAGTGAATGAATATTGTAACTCTAACTTCTTTCTATAAATATAGAGTTTTGATTCTTAATATAATACAGATTTTTTGATGTAATATTATATTAATCTTTTTCCTATAATTTATCTCTATTTCTCTCTCTTTATACGGGTTTCACCATTGACTTATTCGAGTTGATTTCACTTTAATCTATATATAATTATATTTAATTATTATTTTTTATATCTATTTTACTACACATTATCAAGACGATTTCAAATTTTTTAAACCACAATCTCAAGTTTATTTTCTTCAACTCTGTCTGTCTATTGACCTCTCTCTCTTATCATGGATCTTATTCTCAATTGTTTCACAATTTCATCTTATTTCAAATATTTTAGAATAATATCTTAGTATTACTCTTAACGAAGTAGAGATTTCTTTTACATTTTTTAAATATGTTATTTGTTTATAAATAATATAATTTATTAGATTGAATATATTGTTGATCCTGAAGTAGCACAACTTATTACAATATTCCAATAAAATATTACATGCTATTGAAAAACAAACTTTTATCAAATTTAATATTATATGTCATTACAAATTTATGAAATCATTTTTTATCATATCAATATTTTTTAATTGATATAATTATGCAATATTTCCTTTAATTGATATAATCATTCAATATTTTTCTTTAATTGATATGATCTTGCAATAATTCCTTTAAATTGATATGAAATTAATTAATTGATATAATCTTGCAATATTTCCTTTAATTGATATGTTAATTGTATCTTATTTCCTTCTTTAATTGATATGCTAATAGTTTCTTCATTAATTCATACATTATTTTCATCTTTAATTAATATATCAATATTCTTCAAGAATATTAAACTATTGCTCATGAAGTAATAATAGTCCAAAATATGTCATTATTTTTAAATTATATTATACTATTGAAGTAGCACATATCTTGAAGAATATTTATTTTCTATATGTGATGTATGATCTAATGCTTGTCCCTAATGAAAAGTAAATAGCTTATGTCCAATTGACATTAATTATATAATTATACAGTATTTAATTATGTTATTTGTTCATTACAGAATTATACAAATGACAATAATGGATACATTTGCACCTTTAAGGACTTCAAAACTGTGAATATAATTCTAAATTATTTAGAATAACTTCTAAATTAACTATTTGTGGAGAAAAAATTACCGATGAAGATATGTTAGAAAAGACTTTCTCCACTTTTCATGCCTCGAATGTACTCTTACAGCAGCAATATCGTGAGCGTAAGTTTAAAAAGTACTCAGAACTCTTTTCATGCCTGCTTGTAGTTGAACAAAATAATGAATTATTAATAAAAAATCATATGTCACGTCTAACTGGCTCCACAACATTGCCTGAACCAAATGCAACATCATACCATGGACGTGAACGTGGACATGGATATGGATGTGGGTGTGGAAAAGCTCATGCACAAAATAATCAACAACAAGGCAACAGCTTTAAAAGGCACAAAACAAATGAAAACAACTCATACAAAAAAAAACATGGAGAAAGTTGTTATAGATGTGGAATGAAAAGGCATTGGTCACGTAATTGTCGCACAGCAAAACATCATGTGGATCTCTACCAAAATTTAATTAAGGGAAAAGAAAAAGTGGAGTCAAATTTTCTTGATTGGGATGGTCCAATTGATGTGACTCGCTTAGGTGTATCTGATTTCTTTATTAACCCAAATGATAATATTAATCATTTGATCGAAGGCGATGTGCTAGAAGATATAGACTATTTTATTTTTAATGACTTAGTATTTTTCGTTTATTTAGTAGTTTAATTTAAATTTTTTAATTTACTTGTTGCTACATTTCATAAAAATAGTTGAAGTATTTTTCAATATTAATGATTATGAAATTTAAATTTTAATATGCTTGTAGATTCTTGATGAATTGTCGTGATATTTGTCTAGCTAATAGTACAACTACTCATACTATTATTTGAGACAAAAAAATGGAATTAACATTAATAAAAAATAATATTAATACAATATCAGGTGCATCAAACATTATTGAAGACTCCAGAAGAGCTTGTATTATTTTACCAAATAATACAAAATTACATATAAATATATGCACTTTACTCATGGCAAATCTAGAAGAAATTTGTTTAGTTTTAAAGATATTCATTGCAATGGATACCACATTGAGACGATGCAATAAAATAATATTGAATATCTTTATATTAATTCCTTTGTATCTGGCTATAAGCTGATACAAGAAAAATTCCCAACACTTCCATCTTGAATGTATTACATATTCATAAAAATAATTGACTCAAATAATGTCACAAAGCCAAAGTTTGTTGACTCAAAAAGCTTTATGCCTTGGCATGATCGATTTGGACATCTAGGAGCAATAATGATGCGTCAAATAATTAAGAATTCACATGGACATCCTTTAAAGAATCAGAAGATTCTTTTATCTAATGATGTTCCATGTATTACTTGTTCACGAGGCAAATTAGTCATTAGACTTCCACTACAAAGGTTAATATTGAATTTATGCTTTTCTTATAAAGAATTCATTGAGATATATGTAGATCGATACACCCACCATGTGGATCATTTTGTTACCTTATGGTTTTAATTGATACTTCTAATAGAAGGTCCCATGTTTGCTTGCTTTTAATGATAAGTACAACATTTGTTAGACTAGTTGCTCAAATAATAAAATTACAACATCAATTTATTGATTACTCAATCAAGACAATTCATCTTGATAATGTTGGTGAATTTAGATCTTAAACATTCGATGAGTATTGTACATCAATTAGGATTAAAGTTTAACATATAGTTGCTTATGTCTATACACAAAATAGTTTAGCAAAGTTGTTTATTAACGTCTTCAATTAATTGCTAGACCATTAGTTATAAAATCAAAACTCTCAATTTCTGTTTGGGGTCATGCCATATTACATGCTACGACATTGGTTCGTACAAGACCAACTACTTATCATCTATGCTCACATTTGTGGTTAGCATTTGATCAAGAACCTAATATTTATCATTTACGAGTTTGTTGTTGTACTATCTAAGTACCAATTTCTGTCCCCATAACGTACCAAAATGGGTCCCTAACAAAGACTTGGAATTTATGTTGGGTTTGATTCACCGTCTATTATTCGGTGCCTTGAACCTTTAACGAGTGATTTATTTACTGCATGTTTTGCAGATTGTCATTTTGATTAAATGACTTTCTCAACTTTGGGAGGGAAAAAACTACATTATGAAAAAATAACATAAAATTTATTAGAATGAGACAACTCTATCTCACTTTGATTATAGTAACAATCAATGTGATCAAGAGATTGAAAAAAAATATTTACCTCCAGAAGAGTTGCAAATCAACTCCTAGATGCATTTGTTTATGCCAAAAAAGTGATAAAGTCATACATACCAGCATAAAATATTCCAATAAATATTGATGTCCCTGTAGAACAATCTGCTATAGCAAATGAATCTAAAGTACGCCATAAATGTGGTCGATGAGTTGGTGCAAAAGACTTTGTACCTTGAAAGACAAAGGTACAAGAGAAAAACTAAATAAAAATTATAGAATAAATGATAGAAAAGATTAATCAATCAAATGAAAATATTGTGTCAAAAAATAATAAGATTTCAATAAATTATTTGTTTTCTCACAATTTGTGGGAACGAAATAATATTGTCATGGATAATATTTTCGCCTTCAATGTTGCTTTTGATATCATGCAAAATGAGGATCTGAATCATAGTCTATTAAAGATTGTCAAAATAGAAATGATTGGCCAGAATGAAAAGAAGCCATACATGTGGAATTGGTTTCCTTAGAAAAACGTAAAGTGTTTGAACTTATAGTCTGAACACCTGAAAATGTTATCCTTGTAGGATATAAATAGGTTTTTGTTAGAAAAGTAAATGAAAATAATGAAATTACAAGATACAAAAGCCCGGCTCGCAGCCTAAGGCTTCTCACAAAGACCTGGAATAGATTATGAGGAAACATATTCTCCCATAATAGACACTATCACATTTAGATTTTTAATAAGTTTGATTGTGTCACAAAGGCTCGGCATGCGCCTTATCTGTAATGCCCCGCTTTTCCCAAGTGTTAAATATTTAGGAATTGTGGAAATATATATATTTTTTCAATATAAATCATTTTCTGACAATCCCGTTCTACTTTCTCAGCATACAAAAGTAAAAATCAATAAACTAAGACATGTAATCATTATAAATGCGAAGCTAAAATCGAAACATGATATGCTACATAACCAAATTTGCTTTAATCATAACACAAGAATCTGTACCATCGTGTTATCAAATACTTAAATACTTGGAGACTCATTTCTCGAATAACAACTACATACCTCATAAACAATCTAATGATGCCTCAAAAAAATACATTAAACCATAACAATTATACATGTTCATCAATATAGTATAATATTTTAAACATGATTAAAAACATATCCTGAGTTCTC